>NC_137194.1:7330399-7337899 GCF_960531495.2 Zeus faber | reverse complement strand
GCGCCTCCCCGTGCTGCACCGCAGAGGTTTTACCATGTGTTTTTATTTTTTTATTTCTATTTATTTAACTATTTATTAATCAATTATACAGAAAACAAATGTGGGAAATGACTACCGTTGATTACCGTGTACCGCGGTATTTCGGTACAAAACCGTTCTGTGAAATTTAAAACATCCCCCCGTTACATCCCCACCACGCACCACGCACCGCACACGGCGCAGATGGACGTTCGGAACCGCAAGCTGCACACGTACGACAAATTGGATGATGACGTCACAAAGCGTCTTACTCCACAAACCCATCTCGTTGCACCGCACGACGACGGAAGTTCTTCAACGCGGGCGCGTCGGTGATGCGCGAAAGTTTAGCTGCTTCCGGTCAAATTTACTCTGTTTCTCACCAGTTTCTGCTCCGTATGTGGATCGATTCGGATGAAACTTGGGCCACGAGATGTTTGCAACGTCCCAGCTCTAACGACCCCTCAACCGTGTCCGTAGCTGCAGCAGTCGTCCTGTTCCGGACACTTTGAGCCCGAAAAAGTGCCAGGGAAAATAATAAAAGAATAACAATGATAGGGGGATGGACCCCTAAAAAAACAAATGGCAACCCTCCAGTGATATTGCATACAAGCTAGAAAATGATATTCATTAAAGTATAAGTGAAAGTTAAATATCCAGTTATTGTCAGCTGTGAAAGAAGCCTCCAAGTGTGTGAGGGGTTGCCAAATATGAACTGCAATGCCGCTTGAAACTGGCAACCTTAGAGCATCAATGAGTCGAGTTTCACAGGGAGGGTTACAGCTGATAATAAAGGATGGACCAATGTTTATAGTTCAGAATGTGACTACATTCAAAACGACTCATTCCCTAATAAAACCGCGCGTCACCCAGTGAAGTATACCATTATAATAAAATAATTATAATAAGGATTCACCACGCAACCATGTGGAGCAATTCTATTGTTTTGTCAGAAATACTGTTTTGTTTTGAGTTTAGGGTAAAATGGCGCAATTCCAGATAAATACTATGTTTACTGAGCAGTTTACACGAGCGATGCCTCCATTTTAATGTTTCATCAACGTCGTACGTCAGGTTTCCAGTTTTGGAACAGGGAAACAGACGCTGTCACAGCTTTTTATACTTTGCGAATAGGATCTTAATTCGCGCATGAACAATATAATTGATGCTAAAGTTCACTCATGTGACGTTCTGAGAAACCCTAATGAAGTCATTAAAGGAAGACGATATGCTCGCCACTCTGGATAATTGGAAAATAATAAGGAGGCATTGTTTCAGCAGGCAATTAGACCTAGTGATTTGACGCTAAAAGTTATTTAAATAACTTTGGTTAGTTAGAGTCTAGGTGTGAACTCCTGTACTGTACTGTATGTGAGAAACCAATCAGCCAAAGGGAGAAGATCCAGGGACCCGCTAGTAATGCAAGACCGTGAACGATGCGTTCGTTTGGATCCCATCTCCCGCATTTCCAGACATGCATGCTCCAGGAGGCGCGGCCGACCCCGTACCAACGTGGCGGCCGAACGGAGCCAACAAAACGCAGTCTGGTCCCAGCTGTAAATGTGTTTTATTCTACTGGGTGGTAGAAGTAAAGGAACACGTCTGACACGTGCTTTGTTTAAAGTGAGCCTTTGAAAAGTAGCTCCTCGCTGGAGGTCGGCCACCACGTCCAGAGACTGCTCCGCAGACACGCCAACCCAGGGTGTGTGTGGGGTTTTGGGGAGGCAGTGGACCAAGCCACTGTCAGGCACATGAGGGGTGGACGCAAATCTTTCGGAGCTCAAAAACCCATTTTTTTGCCTCTATAATAATTGCTTTCAATGCATATTATTATAATATTTACAATCATATAGTTATGTTTACAATGATATGTTGAGGGGGACAACTCTGTTTTCCCCCCCTGGATATTATCCACCTGTGTTCCTATCGAACAAATCTCTCAAATGACTCGAAAGTCGGGAGTCACTCGGGAAAGAGAGTTGTTCGCAGTCCCCTTGTCGACTTTATCACAATTATTATAATAATATTATATTATTTACTAACCTGAATGGTAATGTAATGTATCTTTTACCTCCAACACTAATTTTTGGACTGAAATATCTAGCTACTCTATTTGTTACTGCAGTTATCACCTTGAGGATTATTAATAATAATAATAATAATAATAATAATAATAATAATAATAATAATAATAATAATAATAATTGATATAGCTGCAGGCAGCACTACAGGGGGTCCAAGTCAGTTGTGAAAGTTATCAGTTACAGTTTTCAGAGTTCCCATGAAACGCAGCATCACTTCCTACCGACACCAATTGCAAAATCCGAAATGAGACAAAAAAACATCGCATCATGGATGACAGGGTGTCTCAGAAAGTCTCCTACGCCCTCGGTTACAGTTCATGGCGGCGGAGGGGAGAGGACCGCTCCCTCTTTGCTGCTTGTTAAAACTCGGAGCTTATCCTTGTGGCGTCGAGGCGCGGCGTCTTTGCTCCGGCCGCACTTGAGCCCAATCCCTCATCGCCGCCGCTGCCCAGACACTCCCGCGTCTGGGCAGCGGCGGGAGCATCGAGTTTTATACAAATCAATACCGTGTCCCAAACATTTTGGCCGCTCCCCGACACCGTGGGGAGGATTATAAAGTGCCTGGGCCACTTCCCCCCCCCCCATTTCTTTTTGAGGTGGCGACTACATCGAAAAATGATTTTTCTTTCCCCCCCCCCCCCCCGCCCCCCTGTTTTTTCTCCTTTGTTTCGTTTTTCGGAGATGATACGAGTGCGAGCGTCGGTAAGGTAACCTGGCATCGAACTCCCATTTTTCTTGAGAGGCACTTATTGTCACGCGGCCCCCGTGGAATACTCGATTGTTATTGGTCGATGCCGTGAGTCATCTCTAAATTTCGGAACAATGGCAAATGACCGCTCTGCCTACATGCAAACGTTAACGCTAGCCAGCGCCGACGTCTTCGTGGCGCTGCATAGAGACTACAACGGAAGGAAGACTTGAGGTGAAATGAAGAACAGTAAATCGGTTGCTATGTATTTCTTTGTGAGGTGAATATTTTGCGAAAGTAGATGCACCGTCTTTCTTGGCGGAAGCCGTTGAACTCGCAAAACCGGTTATGAAATCCTTTCACATCGACATTACGTCCCAATGTATTTGTTTCAGTAAGTAGTGGTGTAGTGAGTGGGCTCGCGTGCAGCCAGCCTGTAGATCGGATTTTCCCTCAGCACGGGGACGACCGGCGCGAATGGCGGTTTTTCCAAATTCCCGCGAACGCAGCATCGCTTCCTGCTGTCCCTCGAGCCCACGCAAACCTCTAATCCACGGGGCGTACATTTTAATACAGGAGGTACAGTAGCTGTGTGGCCAAAATAATCCCCTGAAAAGTGACGCGAGACCCTGATAAACCTGTCGGGGGGGCACTATTTCGCCATAATGACCGGCGGGCTGCACATTGTCGTCCCTCACAATGTCGGCTGGAGATTTTTTTGGTCAGAATTGATGTTGTGCTCAAAACATACTGAATTAAATGTACATTAAATGAAATATGAGTCTCATCTTGCCGGGAAAAAAAAAAAACCCCGAAAAGGGAGGAGACGCAGGCCGCTTTTTTGCCGGAAGTTTATTTTTTCTTTTTTGTTTTTTTTTTCCCTGCTGCTTGTTGTCGAACATGGAGTTGGTAAGAACAAAAACCTTCAGACATAAGACTCACTCACGGCTAACCACTAGAACGGGCCTGGATTAGATGGGATAGTCCCTGTGCCGAGTGGTCGCTTTTATCTGTGAGGATTACTGACGAGGAAGAGGGGGGGGGGGGGGGGTGAGAAAAAGAATGAAGTTTCAAAATAAAAGCGTGTTTGCCTCGAGTGAAACGCTTAAGCTCCCGGGGGCCAAAAAAAAAAAAAAATCCCGTGGAACAAAGGGATGCGATCTGTCGCCAAACAAATGACCCAAAGTCAAATTAATAAAAGAAATAGGTGACAAGAGGAGAAGGGAAACAAGGGGGGGGGGGGGTGGAAAAAGATAAGAGGGCGTGAAATGAGGCTGATATATGCTAAGTCCACTCCAAAGACAAAATCGTCGGCGCGTATAAACAAGCTAAGCTCTCAGGTGAAAAGCAGCTGGATTAGGAATTCCTCTCCTCTTCTTCTCTCTCTCTTTTTGCCCTCCATCTTCATCTCCCCTCCTTCAGATGACAAGTAGAAACAGGGGAAAACGCCGCCAGACAGCGTTCTCCGGATTCAGCGTAAAGCACATGTGTGTGTGTGTGTGCGTGCGTGTGTGTGTGTCGCCGCTGATTAATATTATTTATTATTTATTTCTTTTTACTTTGTTTGAGCGCTGCGACGCACACACACCTACATGATCCGGCCTTTTTTTTTTTGTTTTTTTGTTTTTCCTTTTCCCCCCGTAAACAGGGATTATTCAGAAGTCGTCTGATGAAATGAAAGAGAGAAATAAGGAGGGAATCTGGCAACCCCCTCTCATCTTCTGTCAAAGTCATAGAGTTTGGGCGCCCGCGCGCGCGCACACACACGCACACACACGGACACACACACACACACACACACACACACACACACACACACACACACACACACACACACACACACACACACACACACGCACACACAGCCAGGACAGTGCCTCACCTTGCAGATGCTGGTAAATGAAGGGACAAACCGCTCAAACCCGATGAATGAGTGGGTTTGTCGTACGCGAACTTCACACTGCGCCTTGTGACCGCTCTGTGTATCGACTCATTTAATGTATAAATGTATAAACAAACACAAATACATCGGGGAAAAATAACTTGATGAACCGGAAACACATTTTCGACAGGATGGATGTCGTACTGTACTTCTGCAGGTCCAAAATTCTTTAAATCTTTGAAGGTAGAGTAGTAAATTCCTATAGACTGCTCATTGAGATGACAGTGAGGTACATTCATTGTATATATTGTTGATTGATATTTTGTAGGTTTTATATATTTTGCCATTTTTTTTCTAGTTTTACTTATTTTAAGGTATATTCTTTATTGTAATTTTCTCTTTTTTACTTTTTTTTTAGGCTTTGTAGTATATTAACATTTATTTCTATTTTTATTAAAATTGTAGGTTTATTTTATATAGTGTATTGTATATTGTCTATGTATGTATTTTTTTCTAAATGTTTTATTATATTTTTCTTATTTATTCATCTATTTTTCATATTTTTAATAATATATTTTAATGTTATTTATATTTACATATTATCTGTCTGTCCCTCCATCCATCCATAGATCTATCTATCTATCTATCTATCTATCTATCTATCTATCTATCTATCTATCTATCTATCTATCTATCTATCTATCTATCTATCTATCTATCTATCTATCTATCTATCTATCTATCTATCTATCTATCTATCTGTCTGTCCCTCCATCCATCGATCGATCTATCTATCTATCTATCTATCGATCTATCTATCTATCTATCTATCTATCTATCTATCTATCTATCGATCTATCGATCTATCTATCTATCTATCTATCTATCTATCTATCTATCTATCTATCTATCTATCTATCTATCTATCTATCTATCTATCTGTCTATCTATCTATCTATCTATCTATCTATCTATCTATTATCAAGTGAGCTAAGTGCAGGAAGTATAAGTATGATGAAGTGACTTCATTATATGTGCAAATCTTCCACTGATCTAGATGAAAATAGACTGAACTCCTTACATGACATTTGAAGGCCTGCAAGATTGAAGTACAAGATTAAGCGTTCAAATCTGATGGTGGAAATATTTAATTGTGTGAATTATTAACACCCACACAGGAAAACACAATAAA
Organism: Zeus faber; assembly: GCF_960531495.2. Taxonomy (NCBI): domain Eukaryota; kingdom Metazoa; phylum Chordata; class Actinopteri; order Zeiformes; family Zeidae; genus Zeus; species Zeus faber. Next base: position 7,332,035 of record NC_137194.1, on the reverse strand, counting down.
AGTAATATGTAAAATTATATTTTAGAGCGGATGTAATGCACTCTCCCAATCATGAGAATGCAGGGGGACAGTATATGCGCGTACAAAAGCGCACACAGACATTTCGCCCAAAAGCTGCGTATGGCCGACACATGTGTGCGCACACACACACACACACACACAAAAAAGACACAAAAAAGAAAAAGAAAGGAGCGCCTCATCCCTAATGTCTCCTAACAGTGAGAGCGCTCCATTAGCTTTGTGATGCAGCTTGCGACAAATGGAGGCCTGTCAGCGGTATTTGTTTAGTTCCTTTTGCGCGAGGGGGCCCCTTGGGGTCTCTGTGATTCAGGCAAAGCAGCAGGAACCTCCATATTCCCCCCACATCCCTCTGTAAACCCGCCCCCCGTTCCCCCCACCCTCTCCTGGCAGGCGACCGTTTTCGGGGCAAATATCCACAGCGTGGAACGCGCACACAGACGCGTACGCAGACCGACAAAACATATGCAAATCCATGGTGGCCATGATCCGTGTAACGATGGCTTGGATGGAAAAGCGTTGAAAAGGGAGCATTGAAAGATGAAAGGAGAAGGTTCTTTGTCAACCACACAATTAAAGGTCTGGTTCAACCAGGAGAGACGAGGTGGAAATTCACTGAAATTACATTTAATAAACAATAGTCCAAGTTCGGAGCTCGGACTCGAATGCAACAATAGAATTGTATGGGAGCGTACGTAGATATTTGGGAGGGGCATTAGGATAGACAACCACCGACCCGCTCCCACCCCCCCTTTGGAGTCTTGACATTGGTGGCGATGGAGAACTGGAAGTTTGAGATGACTTCTCTGGGTGGCAGCTGATACTAGTGGGCATGGATGATACTGGTGGAGATGGGATCTTATACTGAACGAGATTTGATGTGATGCTGGTGGAGATTGGACCCGATACCGGCGGAGAACTTTGCTACAGCTCCATTTGTGTAGTGTAATTGGCCAGTATGGAAACGCTACGGAATACCGTGGAAATACAATAACGCCATTGGATCCTCCGGTTGCATCTCAGCTCCATTGCGTTACGCCATCAAAATCTCAAACGTATCAACTTGAAAATTAACCTCTTGTGCAAAAAAAGTCACTTATTACTGTTTCCTCTTATACTTTCTTTAACCGGGAAGCAAATCCCCCTCCCGCTGCCTCTTTGATTCGTATCTCTTTAGCCTCCCCATATTGTGACGTGGCGCTCCCTAATCGAGTGGCGGCGTTATGTGTCGTCGTTACGACAGATTGAACCACAGGATAACGCCGCGCGATCGATGCGCTTCTTGATTTCAAATTTCTCCCAGAAGCGGCGCTCGATGTCTATTTGTTAAATTGATCATTAATGTCACGCCGGCGTTGCTTATACGCCAGGAGTAGGAAAGAAAAATGAGAGGCAAAAGGAGAAGGGAGAGGGAGAGGGAGAGGGATGGCGCTCCAGACGTGTGAAGTGGCCAAGTGAAGAGCGGTAGCGCTAATCAATCGGTAAACGTGGCGTTGACAGGCGTTGGCGCGGCTGTTCGATACGCCTGCACAAGCGGAGGCGGGGCGGCGAATCTGGCGTTCTTCATCCCTTCCGTACCACATCCGTCCATTCGTCTATTCGTTGGGGCGGGTGCTTG
>NC_137194.1:7275399-7327899 GCF_960531495.2 Zeus faber | reverse complement strand
TGTGTGTGTGTGTTTGCACACGCACGCTCACACTCTGTGTCTCCATAACTATACATCCATACCGTCCATCCATGCATCTAAGACAACGTGGGGTCATTACATTGACGGAGCACGCCGGCGGAATTTCATTTTCAAAATGTCTGCCATGATTTCCAAACTCTGTTCTGGGTCAGCGCTGTAACTCTGAATTAAATAAATCTACCAAAAACGTACGCAAGAAAGTAAAAGTCCCCCCCCCCCGCCATCTCTGTCTTGGACCAGGAGGCACAGAAATGCCTATATCTGGGATATTAACCGGGAAAAACAACCCACCGACCGCCGCCCACAACAATGAATTTTAAACACATTAATTGCCTAATTGCTGAGGTTATTTTATCCGCCGTATTAACATAAGCAATTCCTTGGAAAGCCTCGTGCAAGCATAGCAGGAAATTGGCCCGCGGGGCCCGGGGGAATTAGAAAGGCAGATTGCGTGACATGGTGGAGGGAGAGCTCTAAGCTAGTGGAACCGACATTTGAAGCATTTTTTTTCACCCCCTAATTATGATCCTTCCATACGCACTTTGCAGTGCGTCGACTTTCCTTCAAAAAAAAAATATATATATATATATATTTAATTTTCTTTCTCAAAGCTCATTTCATTCACTTTACTGGGATTTGTGATGTGGAAAATAGCCATCACAACTAGGCTGTTGTTTGTGCTTGATTGTCTTTTATTTCACACAGGAGTTTGCAAAAAGAATTTAATTAAACAACACAACACCCTCCACCCCGCCCCCAGTAATATGCAGATAATGTATCCGGACGAGGATGAACCCGCCCTAACGTCTACATTCCCGACTTCCCTCTTGGATTTTCGCCGCGTTCCCATTGATCACTTGCCTCTATTCATCTTAGTTCCCCTTTCCCCGAAATCAACACATCTGAAAACGCGTGGAATCGCAAGCCAAACAAACAGCCACTTCCACCCTCTCTCTCCCATCCTTTCCCGCCGTTATTTGCTGACTCTTCCCTGCGCTCGCGTTAATGGGATTTTTTTTTCCCTCTCTCTTTTCAAAAAGGGCCGTAACATTCATTTTTTTTCTCCCCCTCTTTCGCCCTCCTATCTATCCCGCGGCGCGCTTGCGAACACGCGCATTACCACGGCGTCCGCCGCCCGAGCCGCGCGTCGGGTCCATTCGAGCTCATTAGAATGATAATGGTCCGTGGCGAAGCCCTGATCTTTCATTCCGCGGGGCTCACTCATGTCAGCACTTTTGCCCCCCCACAAGATATTGTTGGAGGGGGGAAAAAATTGCCGACGTGCCGCCGTTGGCTTGTTCCCCTCTCCTCTAATACAGGTTGACCTCTCTCGATCCATCTTTTAACGGCTGTCGCAGGCCGCACGGGGTGGGGGGGAGCGGGGCCTTATTACGAGCGATTTCCCCTTTCAGGCTTAAATCCATCTGCCCGAGCTCCCGCTTTATCACCCCTTTGCTTCCCGTCGCCCTCTGCCTCGCTCACACGTCTTCCCCCTCGCTGTCTGTTCATTTCCTCCTCGTGGCTTTGCTGTTTAAGGGAAAACGCCGTTGTGTATGTTTTTGCACCGTTTTCTTTCTCGACCGCTGGGGGTCGACCGGAGGGATCGGCGTATCCCGTGGCGTGGGAGTCGGCTGCGGCTTTTCTCTCAGCGGATCAATTTCAAAGATTGTGACTCGAGTAAATTGTGGAATGAAACGACGGTACAGTCAAACATTTCAATCTGCGTGTGTGTTGGTTTTTTTTTGTAGTGACGAAAGGTTCGACTCATTTTTGAGACTCGGTTCTGGACGTGTCACTCAATAAAAGACTCACTCACTCGGTTTGATTTTCTTGTGATGTGATTCAGTTGACATAATGTAGGGGATGACTTCTGGTGAATGACGAGTTAAGACTCCGAAAAAATATGTAATTCTGTAAATTATTGACTTGGTGGAACAAAGCAAACTGTGGTTCTGTCTGCTCTGTTGTTTATTTCACCCACGATTCCTCCACCTCCTCAAAGTCCTTCTTATCCCCTCTCTCCCCTTTTTTATTTTATTATTATTATATTTTTTTGCATATCCTGTTCACCGGATGACAAATTGTGCGAAAGAGCACCGCTACACAACTACTGACAGAAGGGTTCAGAAGGCGGACGGCATTATTGATCAGGCCACTTCTCCTATCTCCCATCTATCACTTATAAAAATATGTTGACATTTGAAGTTTTAAAAGGCGAAGGGACGGCCAAAGCCACCGGGTGACGGGAGCTACAAGGGGAACATCGATTGACAAATGGCGGTCCCTGGTTCCGATGTGAAATTCTGTAATTTTTAATATGGCCGATGAACCTTCTACCGCGTTGGCGCTACGGGCAGGAAACCTCACTTTGAGTGTCTCATTTAAATGAAGGTGCAATCCAAGTTCTTTAAGTCTGTTACGCGGGATTTTGCCACACTTCAATACCCTTTGAGCACACCTCTGTAGCCAAATGTCCCTGGGGCAGTTTTGCCTACCACGCGCCCCCCAAGTGGCGTTTTCAGGGACCCCTGGCACAGAGACACGGAAGATGGGGGTTGTAGAAAACACAAGTTTATTGTGGAGAGGGGGCTTGATAGAACAAGCCCCGGAGCAGATGGACACAGGTCATGACAGGGCTCCTCTCTCCTGTGTGTGTGTGGGGATGGGGGTTTTTACCTGTTGCTAGTAAGACCAACCAACAAGCAACAGGTGTGCAGCCACTCTGATCCTGGGTCCCTAATTACCTAGATCGGGTTTCAGGTGTGGCTGCTCACACCACACCATCACCCCACCACAGTCTAATGCTGTAGATCCTCGTAAGACGGATCACTGAAGACATGTCTTCTGTTCATTCTTAACATAAAGCGTGAGAGTTTGATAGTAGCCCGACCCTTGTCCATCCCTTTCAGGTCCGGACTGGTAAACTTACCACAACCAACCAACGGGGACCTAGTGGTAGTACTGTAGACAAGAAACAACTGCAACGGCGGAAAACATGGCTGTCCCAAGTGACACCAACATCAAGGAGAAGGCACATGGGAAGATGTTGACACACAGGTATATAGGTCAAAGTGGTCCCTGGGCTGGTAGGGGCACTCAGAGCCGGGGTGAAATGTTTCGGCTCATTTTTGAGACTCGGCTGTTGACGCTTGAGGCGCAATGAGGCAGCTCGTGGCTGTTTTAGTTCACAAATCGAAAGTAAATGCCTGTGTGCCTGGCTGCAGTGACAGAGTCATGAGCGAAACCAGCAAATTACTCTTTTGCTAAAGTAACTCCCATTTATAAAATGTGTTCGATACGAACAAATCAAATCGTTTGCGAGCCTTCACTTGCTGTGGGGAAGGTGGCTCCAACAGGTACCAGGAGATACCAGACACATCTCCATGCAGAAGAAGACATTTGTAGGAACTGCTAAGACACTGAGCAGACACTCAAACTCCCAGCAGGACCCGAGCCTCAATATATAAAACATTCAATATCGAAACACTCAAGGTCAAACATTCTCAGGCAATTTAAGTGGTTTCTTCCCTCTACAAGCCTCCTCTCAGGGCCCACGCCATTGCCTTCCTGAAGGCAAAAAAAAAAACAAAAAAAAAAAAACTGAAGTAGATGTAGATTTGGTAGAATTGTATTGATCCCCACAGGGGAAATTAGGCCATTACAGCGGCGAAAATACAGAATGTTTAAGATAAGGCAAAGAGGAGAACCAATTACCTCTATTATATTATATGATATTAGATTATATTAAATTATATTATATTGGGCTGATAACTATGATTCCTCGAATTCACTCTCCCTTCACGTACCACACCTATTTTAGCTGATGCAGGTATGTTTCCAGATTTGCTCTGTCTTCCATTGTTCCAATTATATTTATTTGGAAACCCCTGAAGCGGCTAAAACTGGTTTGAACATCGCTCCATTATAGGCAATCATTCAACCGCAAAACAACGCATGCGACTCACTGGGGAATTGACGGCAAAAAAAAAAGAATACTGCATTTTTAGCCCGGTGCGCTACCTTCAACTGAATTCCGAGCTGTTTGAGAGGCCGCGGAACCTGGACTCAACTGATTTCCAAAGCCAGACAGACATCTGGCACAGAACAATGTTGAGATCAAGACATTTCCTTCTTTCTTCCGCTGCACACCCTGCCGCCGCCGCCGCCGCCGCCGCCGCCGCTGCTGCTGCTGCTATGCTTCCTAGTCAGCTGCTGGTGACATCTGGCTTCCCGCTCCTGGGCGGCCTCGTCATGAGGTCGCGAGATTCCCCCCAAAAAACGGATTGTTCTGAGATGGATTCCAGACGAGGATTTGAAAAAGTACAAATATGGCAGGAACGTGGAAATTTACAATTCTATTATGTCATTTTAAGAGTCTCAAAAGCGACGCGTTGCACTCTCCAACAGCTACACTCCGTTGCGACCCTTTGGTGTATCCAGTTCATTCTTTTTGCTTTTTAGATGGGCTGAAAATGGGTTCCTGGGAGGTCGTTGGCAGCCATAACCCTTGTGCTACCATCCAGATGCCATACTTCCATATTTTTTAGAAGCCTAATTGGTATATGAAGTTGTTTGCTCAAAGTCAGTGAAGGTTTCTATGCGTTATCATGTGATACACTACAGTGTATGTCTGAGAAGCCATTTTTCTTTCCACTCAAGTGCTAAAATATAGCGGACGACAGTGTGCTCAGGATGTACGTAGGTTGCTGTTTCAGGCGCTTCCTGACACTGTTATGTTACCCTGCTCCTTTTACATTTCATGAAGTCTCTTCTCAGAAAAACCATGGTTCCCGTGAAATGGGCTGGATCAGGATACCCCGTTTCCTTGGCTTTGAGGAGCTTGTTTCGGAATACTTTGGTTTCCCGTGTTGCCATTGTTTCTGGATGGTGTGAAAACAGACATTGGAATATGGAACTAATTGTACAATTGATCAAATGACATTTTTTCAGACCGTGTGCATGCGTCGTCAGGACCATTTTCGAGTTGAGTTCGGTTGACAACTGGACGGAGCGATCAGAGTGTGTCGGGGGCGGGGCTCGTGAGCTCCCTCCCTTCTGACCAGGGCATCAATGACCTTGTTCCAGCCTTTCCCCATCCTGGACGATAAATCCCGGCAAGGAGTTTGTAACAAACTGTGTAACCAGTGTGGATTTATGTTTTCCCACCGCCTTGCCATTGGCTGAATAACAGGCACGTGTTTCGGGGTGGGGGGAGTGGGCGGGGTCAAGGGGGATGATGTCCACGGTGGCCTTCTTATCAGGCACGTGCTATTTTTTTGGTTTGCTTTGTTTTGCATGAAAGGCATTGAGATTTCGTTGGAAAAACAGCTGTATTATATATGGACTAGAAGAGGGTTCCCCAACCCGACAGACCCCTGTTCCGGTCGGACGGTCGGTAGGGGGATGCTGCTGTTGGGGGGGACCGTTTCTCCCCGAGAGAGATGCACAAAGGCAGAGCGGAGCAATGTTTTTTTTTTAATTCAATTTATTTATTTATCTATTTGTCCATCTATTTATTTATTTATTTGTTTATTTGTTTATTTATTTATTTATTTTTTCCCAAATTCCGAATATCAATTGTCAACCTTTGGATAAAATAGAATAAGCCCAAATAATAGCCATTGTGTGATTTTAGAGGGGGGGGGGGAAAGGCAATAACTCCTGTCCCGGCATTATTTTTTATAATTTGTATTATAATTGCAGGAGAATAGCGTATAAACAATAGTGTTTAAATTAGTCGTATGTTCCAGAATAAATGGCTTTATTTTGCCATGGAAAAAAGTGAAGTGAAAGTCCAGATGACCTGTAGGTTGCGTGTTTATTTTCAGGGCAAAATATGAATTCATGAGGTACGTGTTATGAACGTGTCCTCATTGGTCGAGTCCAAACAAGTCTTTATTGATCCTCCATCAACCCGCTTCAGTCGTGGACTTGGGAAATCAACCATAAGCCTCATGGCGTCGACCCGGTTGAATCGGGTCCATTCAAGTCTTTTAAAACCTGACGGTGAGGAGAAAAAAACATGTACCGATGAAGCTAAACGACAAACATCTGGACTGAGGGCTGCAGCAGAGCCAGCCTGGGAAGCATCGTCAAGAAATATCATCTGTCAAGAATTCAACTATTTGTCACTATGGATTTGGGACAATTATCTGCAACTTTAACAACCATAGTATTAACCTCTATCTGTCCATGCATCCATCTATCTATCTGCCTGTCTGTCTGTCTCTGTCTGTCTGTCTGTCTCTGTCTATCTATCTGTCTGTCTATCTATCTGTCTCAGTCTGTCTGTCTATCTGTCTGTCTGCCTGTCTGTCCATATAAAAATTTGATGATTTAAAGGAATGATCAACATTTTCACGAGTTTCAGCACCGTATCATGTCATGGTGTTTTCATAACCTCTGTGAGGTGGAAGTAGAGAAAAGCAAGCGATAGAGAGACAGACAGATAGAATGGTGCCCCCCCCCCCCCCCTACCTTTCTATCTGTCTATCTCTCTAGCTCTCCCATTATTATTAATTTCGGATGAGAGAGGGACCTTACACGCCTCCATTATCACGGAATTTGCTTGGGTGTTTCCGTACTTCTACACTACTGGTAAATTCAAAATTAATTATGCATGAATTGATGCATAAATGACGGGGGGAGGGGGGCGACCAAAACGACACGGAAATGGAAATCACAAAGCTATCAAAGGACAATGTCAAAAATAAATAAATAAAGAAAAGCTACCGCCGCCGTGCGCTTGGGAAAATAAATGTTTATTTTCGGGTCACTGGGGATGTTAATTAGAATAGTGTTTTTCTCTTGCTTTTTTTCTTTTCTTTCGGCCCCACCCCCACCGCCACCCCCCACCCAACCCCTTCCCTTGCATAATGCCAGCTCGTCTGTTTCCCCGTTGCGGATCGGCCGGCGATCGGGGTTTTCTGCTGATGGTGCACGCGGAGGCTGCGGTACGGGAGCAACGTGGAAGTGTTACGGGGCCCACGACTGTATCTGTCATGTTTTAATGTTCATATTCATATTCTGCTGCAAAGACGAAATTACCAACTTGACGGCGAAATAAAAAATCCGGCACCGGTGCTACGTGTTTAAAGGCAGGGGGCTGGACGCAGATTTAGAACGCGTGCATTTGTCCCCACCAAACATGAAAGACGATTTTACATTTCCTTGACATAAATAGGGGAGACATTTCCACCACTGATTGGTGCAGAAAAGGCACAAATTAGCGCATGAACGTTCACCAAAGCGCAGAAAATGAAGTGTTTGCCATGAAAAATTTCAAATGTTCCACCGCAACCAAGCTCCCTGTCTAAAGGGGGATTCCACTGCAAGGGGACATTACATCAACACTGTATCTCTTCCCGGGGCCAACTCCAGCTACTTGCGCAGTCCCAGCTAAAGTTGCAAATTAAAGTGCAAATCCACACGATTCTCCGTATTGGAGAGATTACCCAGAATTCCATTCAACACTGGAAGTTATTTTTTTATTATTTATTTATTTAATAACCTTAATAACCCAACCTTCCCCCCCGGCTGTAAAAATTGTCCTTCAGCCTCAGACGGGATGATCAGCAACAGACGGGTGGGCTGTAGCGCTGGCGAGCATAGCGAACATCCACTTGCTGTCGTCTAAGGCAGCACGGAGCATGCGTTTGGGGCTGTACTGCTGGACTAAATCCACAAAGGGAGTTGAGTGAGAGCTCATTTTAATCTGCAGTAACTAGACGTTCTAGTTATGTCGAAGTATTGCACTTTCCACCTGCAACAAATCAGAGCGAGCCGGCCCTCGACTTCCTGGCTATTATTGAAATGGATGACCAGAAGAAAGGCCCTTAGCATGGCTGGTTAGCCCGGCTTTCTGGCCGGCGATGATTAATTGCGATACATGGCTTCGGTTAGGTCTTCACGGCTTTTAAAAGCCACATATGTCTTCTTCCCCCACAAGTTCACGGCTGGTACTGTATTTAAGATTTTGTCGAGCGCCTTTGATCACTGTTGTGTTGTGTTTATGTTCGGAGCGTGGCTGCGAATCTGCCATCTGCTGCATATCTGACACCCGGTCGCTGTGTAAATGAAGGCTTTAAATAAAGTGATTATAGACATTATCTGTAAGTGCCTCCCATTGTGACAACAGATGCGAGCGGCTCCGGCGTTTGGGGGAACGTAACGGGAACGGAAAAACGCAACAAAGCGTAGCTGGTGGAAACGAAAGTGGAAATCCAATTCAATATGAATTATGCCATTAATACCCGGGGCTGTTGCCGGAGTGACTCCAGAAGCCCGAATCATTTGCGTGGTTCGCTACGAACGGATCGTTCGTCAATCGGGGGGGGAAAAGCAACTCCGTGGCCATTTGTAAACGTCGTACATAACGGAGCTTCGACCGCCACCGCACCGACCCCACCCCTCCTCTCGATATAAAGGGTAGAAAAAACAGACGCCACCGCTAACTTTCCAAATCAATGAAATCGCTATGGATAAAAAAACAAAAAACAAAAGGAGCGGCCACCTCTCCCCCTTTTCCCTGGCAACTCGATGCAATAATTGGGGCCCTCCAAGTGCGACGGTGGGGAATATCTGACAATTAACTCAACCCGCGGCGCTCCTCTGGCATTTGGTTTTGGCCGCGGTCCGTAGTTAGACATTGACTAAACGCCAACGTGGCTATTGATCCCCCCGCGCCGCCGCCGCGCCTCCATTAGCATGCCTCATATCCACCTCCTCATAACCCCCACTGATCATACATCATGTTGGGACGACCGAGTCCTCCTTGTAGCCACCACAGGGCGCCGGCGGAAATACAGTACCTAGCCAGGCCCCACGTCGGCCATTGTAGAAACCCCCCCCCCCCTTCCATCGACGAAAGGTGCGACTCTAACCAGAGTCGGAAAAAAGAGAGTCGGCCGGCTCCGAGCGGTGAATGTCAATTCTCACAGGGGTCGACTGATTCCGTCACAATTATTCATTTTGGTGAATTACAAAGTGGAGGTGGTCGCATTCAGTTTGAATGAAGCCAAATCCTTTGACCTTTGTGTAATCGTTTTCCATTTGTACGTTGAAGATTCACTGTTTTGCCGGAGTGACTCCCGACTCCCGAACCATTTATTTGTTCGCTGCGAACGCATCGTTTGCGAGTCGGCGTCCCGGGCGTTTACCTGCGCTGTCCAACGTCTCCATTGCAGAAGTAAACAAGTTGTGGATTTTCCAAACCTGCACGCCTCTCAGGGATGGGGAGCATCAACTGAAAAGTCGATTTGGCTCCTGCTTGAGGCAGTAAGTCGGCCCCTATTGGGGGCGGAGAGGAGCGTGCATCTCGGTGACTTCCTGTGAAATGAGGATCGGTTGTTGTTATAGCCTTGCATGAACAACGAGGGAAGGGGAATGGCGGCGTGGCGGTGTGGAGATTTTAGAAGAGAGCAAAGGAAATTGAACAGTGAACCTCCAGCAGCACATCTGAGCAGCAAGTCTCTCTCATGCCAACACACACACACACACACACACACACAGGCACACACGCAAACACGTAAACAACTCCCAGCCAATTACTCTCCCTTTAATTATTTGGTACAGTGCCCTTTATGCTGATTACGGTGACCTTTTACTTTCTACCCCGCCGTTGCTCCTCCGCCAGCCCCACAGTCTTGGAGGCTTTTAGCACCCCCCCCCCCAGCACCACCCACGCGGCCAGTCAACCACCCACCCTCCCAACCCACAACCTCAATCGACCAGGCAGGGGGGGAAGAAAAAGAAGAACCGAGACCAATTAAAAGTATTTTACCCAGCACTTAGGGCTTGACAGGAGCCTTGGAGAATGCCATTTTAACGGCAAATTCATGAACGTATAATTGTCGGGCTAATGAACCTGATGGCTGCCACTTTGTGCCGCCGCCACCAAACACTTCATGCACGCACGCCCACGTGTACACATGTGTGGGAGTCACTCGCGCACGCGCCTTGTTTAGTCCATTAAGCCTGTTTATTCGGCCGACGGGAGGTTCGTCGCGCGTCTCGGAGCTCGCCCGTAATTCCCTTCCTAAAGATCGTCGGTTTGGATTTCTTCAACGCCGGAGTCGACGCGGCAAGCCGGAATGGAAATGGCCGTGTACGTTGATGGTACTGTACGTTAAAATCGACAAAGAGGTGTCTTGCCATTTGGTTATTGGCTGGCCTGGTAATATTATCGCAAATGGCAGCAGCAGCTTATTGTTAATGCGCGCTGAGACCAAATTTATCGCAGCCAATCAAATCTTTTTGACCGAGTCGGGAGTCCAACCGCCAAAGAGTCGTCCCCGAGCGCCGCGACTCGGCGACTTCGGCCAGGCACACAGGCGCAACTGAGACTCGATTCGCGAACGAAAAGTGCCGAGCGTCTACAGGGGATTAAAATCATGTCGGAAAAAACGACGTGACGGCATTTGATATCATTCATGTTGAGTGTAACTGTCTATGAATCATTTTGACGCAATTACATGGTCCTCGTGAGAATTCCCACAAACAAATCATTTTCCCGAGTCGCTCACAAAGAGCCCAATCCCCAAACTTTTCATCACCGGACAGACTGTTGCAAAGCGTTCTTATTACACATATACGCTCTGCTGTCAATAAATGACTGGTGTTCTGCGCTTATGCCCGATGGTGATATTGAAATAGATTCCCATTAAAGACCCTGCGTACAGTATGAAGGAATAGGTCCAGGGAGGTTAAACTCGCTCCCTGCGGTGGAAAAGCGCTGTGGCGGTTTTAATTGAACGACGCGCTCAAAGCGTCTCTCGTGGCCCCGCAAAGGGAGGGGCCATCTATCAAGCCGGCCCCCACGGTCAAGACAGAGCTGTGAGCGCATTAGCATGTTAGCTGTACGTCATCGCCAACGCTTACGACGCACTTAGGAGGTATGTGACGGAGGCCTACGGCCATTTCAAACGGGACCGACGCTGGGCGTTTTTTTTTTCGCATCGCGGTGGAGAATACACAACGTGTTGTGCAGGAACCCGGGCGGGCGGGGCAGTGGCGTGCCGCGGCCGTGGCCACGGCTCTCCGTACCCCACTTCCGGTCTGCTCCGGTCACAGGGGGGTCAGTCTGCCGCAAGAGCAAGGGGGCTGTTGCTGTGGTGATGGAGCCAGGGGGAGACCGGTCGTGACCCTTTCCAGATGTCGAGGGTACTGCTGCGAGCGACCTGGATGGGGCCTGAGGAGGACGTCCTCCCTGGAGGCGTCGACCTCCGGCGCTCTGCACCAGCGAATACACTCTCGTGCTGTCTAGCTTTGACTTTGCCTCGTATAGAAATACAATATCTGATGGTTTGTCATATTATTTAATTGTCGTCGCACACTCAGCATCCACTGCAGCCTGCTCATCCTGGAAGGGGGGGGTCCTTCCTTCTGGGGTCCCTTCTCAACGCTTCTGCCTTTCGTCCCAAATGGTTTTCTGGGAGGTTTTCCTTGCCCGGATGGGGTTCAGACCAGGGGACTCCGTTGATTTCGATGTGAGATGTGGGTTCGTGAAGCCCTTTGAGACTGTATCGTGATTAGGGCTATATAATCATTTTTAACCGCCGTTCGGGTTTGTTTGTTTGGTTTTTTTTTTCAACAAAACACTGTGTCAGTCTGTGAATACTCTTTACAGCACATCATCTATGGCTCCCAGAACACTACATCCTTTCATTTCGGTTGGGTTATTTTCTTTCATTATGTTCCCCTTTTATTTAACTCACCTGTTACGCATGGCGTTTTTGAAATGGAGCACACTATTTCCATTAATTTTATTTGGAGGCGCGGGGACGCACAGAGGAGCACAGGGACACAGATCGCGGTGCCCCGACGCTGCCGTGGACGCGCTCCCCATGAATATACATATCTTGCATAGAGAATCCGCTACCTAGATGCCCATTCACGCTTAAAAAAAGATGAATAATATGATAACCTGATTAAAAAAAGGGAACCGTGGACATCAAGGGGCAAAGGGCGGGTGTTTGGCCACCCCCCCATGCATGTGCCTGGTCTGCAGCCATTTGAAACAGCGTATACAGTTGGCGTTACGCATCACAGGGTATAAAACACAACGGAGGTGTATAATCTTTAACAACAATAACATCTTTTAATTTCATTTGGTTTTGGGTATTTTGCATTTTTTTTTTAATTTCTTTTATTTCTTTTTTTCATGTCCATCGTTCCTTCTGCGGGGGGCTTTTTACGCCGAGGTCCCAGGGAAAGGATCCAGGCTTTGTTTGGGGCCCTTTGCTTGAAAGGCCGGGGGGGTTGGTTTTATTTGAGCGCCACCGCTGTCAAAGATGAGTAGATTGGTACGATGCCGACGCTGGAGAAAATAAAAGAGTGGGTAATTACTCTTCAGAGAGAAGGTGAGAGAGAGAGAGAGAGAGAGAGAGAGAGAGAGAGAGAGAGAGAGAGAGAGAGAGAGAGAGAGAGAGAGAGAGAGAGGTGTGTGAAAGGAATCAACAGTGAGTCACGGCCGCTAGGTTATGAGATTTGAGTCGGGATTTGCTCCCTCATTGTGACCGGAGCGTTATTATCATCCGCGGCCTCGCAAGACTGGATGGCAAACAAAGAGAAAGAAGGGACGAGCGAGAGGAAGAGAGAGGCTGTCGGGGGAGGGGGGCAGATTAGTAATGTGTGATTAGGAAGCTGTTGGCTTGTGGAATTGCCGCATTCCACTTCTTCCACGACCCCCCACCCCTCCACCAGTGACAAACAAACAAGCCCCCCACACCCTGCCGCGAGCGGCTCATCTATGAAATGGGGTTTGGGCGGAAAAGTGACTGAAGGAGGGAAAAAAACGGGTGATAAACGCTTTTCCTCTTTTGCATGGATTCATCAACTCCCATTTTCAATTTCCCTCACAGTCCGATAGACCGAGAAACGCTTAAATTCTCGTTAGTTTTGCTTTGTATCCCACGCCCGTGACTTCACGGGGGATGAAAAGTTTGGCTCCTCTTTGGAGATTTGGCTCTTTGGGTGCGACTCGGTAAAAAGGGGCGTTTGAACTAATCGTTCGCAAGTCTTGTATCACGAGATTATGCTGTACTTTCAGTATTATGCGATGTTAGTTGGCGGTGACGACAAGCATTCTGCTGTTCACCCATAGGTTGGTGCTATATATCGGTTCCTCAGGATTGGCCAGAAAAGGCGTCAGACGCTGAACCTGGCAGCAGAAGCCGCTTTAAACCGCACTGACAACCGCGGGAAAAACCTCGCCTGGAAAAATGCGGATCCTGTCCTTAGTGAACCGTAGTCATAGTGGTAACTCTTTCCGGCTCTCTTGAAAGATGAATGGTGACAAATTCTGCCTCCAGAGAAGGGGAATCGCAATGTATTATTTAAGTTCAATATAAACGTATCACCAGCCCTTGTTTACATGTTCCTCAGATGGATGAAAGGAGGAACTGTCAGAAAAAACTGCCAGAATAAAGGAAGTCAACACTTCGGGAAACAGTATGATGCATATCTTCAATCAATTATCAATGTAAAATGTTGATTATATTCTGCTTATATGTTTTTTTAGGCATTCAATATATGTATCTACTTCACCAGTGATGTATGTGTAATGAGGTATGTGCTTGAGACCAGTAGAAATTCCCCTGAGGTGACAATGAAGGATATCAGAACTTGTTTTAAATGTGTGACACTTCATACTGTAGCTTCTGTCACTCCACCTATATTGTGCATTGCAAAGTTCTCTAAAAGCCGAAGCTTTCACAACAAAAGTAAACTTGGTTGTCTCTTAAAGATCTCCTCAAGGCTTTGGACACTTTCAGAAACCAGAAATGACCACTTTACTCTGGATCCTTTTCCAGATCCAATTTGAATTGCTGGTGCAATCTTTTTTATTGATTTCTCTAAAAGCTCTTGTCAACTTTTTGACTGCTGATATATGTAAACTGATAATGATGAAGGTTATTATTGCTATTATTAAAATGTTTTGACCGTCGTGCCTTTCTCAAGCTCCAGATGTTGGCACTGTAATATCACTGTTGCCACCAGAGGGCAGCATTGCCGTCCAGCCGGCACCGAAGCAGGAGTTTGAACGGCAGTTGGAGTCCTACTCTCTCTCTCTCTCTCTCTCTCTCTCTCTCTCTCTCTCTCTCTCTCTCCTCTCTCTCTCATATCATATCAAAGTTGTCTCTAGAAAAGGAAGGGGGGAATACATCAGAGACATAGACAGAAACAAACACAGTGACGTAATGAACAACAAAAGGAAGATATGAGACATCTCAAGAATCAAAGATAAGTTACAAAAATAAGTTACAAGGACCTAGACGCAGACGAGAATTAATCCCTGATCTGTCACTCGCAGTCACTTTGCGTTTCATTATCGGCACATGTCCTACGGGAGCTGTCGCCGCCGCCGTCACCTCCCTCTCAGCCGTCCGCACATCCTCCCCCGTCTCATGCACTGCGTGTATTTTTAGGGGTGACGGGGACGAGGTGCGACGTTGCCGAGCGGAGCACTCCATCATAACACCGTTTATGAGAACGAGCAGTGGATGAAGGACTCAGAGCTTTTACTTGAAGTAAAAATGCAAATACCCAAACACAAAATTTAGTTCTGCTGAAGTTAAAGTATATAAGTACTTGAGCTGTAGATCTTAAATGTACTGGAAGTAATAAAAGTAAAAGTATTTGTCATACCCAGTGGCCCAATATAACAGTAATATAGAGTCTATACTGTAAGTCTATAATATGGTATAAAGTGCTACTGTAGCTCATGCATATCATTATTGGGCTTTCTTTTGAGATATAAACGGTATATAATACATATATATACACACACACACACACACACACACAAACATTAAAACCACCACTAATAACCACTAATATTGTTAAGCTCCCAGGGGTCAGCCCCATACGCAGCAAGCTGTGATGCACTGTGTGTTCTGACACTTTTCTATCATAGCAGCATTAACCTTTAAGCAATTAGTGCTACAGTAGTTCCTCTGTGGAATCGGACCAGACGGGCTGGACTTCGTTCCCCACGTGCGTCAATGAGCCTTGGGCGCCCATGACCCTGTCGTTCCCCGGTTGTCATTCCTTGGAGCACTTTTGGTACTAACCACTGCATACCAGGAACAACTCAAAAGACCTGCCGTTTTGGAGATGCTCTGACCCGGTCGTCTAGCATCACAATTTGGTCCTGGTCAAAGTGGCTCAGATCCTTACGCTTGTCCATTTTTCCTGCTTCCAACACATCAAACTTCTTCACATCACAACTTCAAGCACTGACTGTTCACTTGCTGCCTCATATATCCCATCCCTTGACAGGTGCCATTGGAACGAGATGATCAATGTTATTCACTTCACCTGTCAGTGGTTTTAATGTCATGGTTGATTGGTGTATATACTGTATATATACTGTATACTGTATGTATATATGTGACAGCAGCTTGTGTTTTGGGTTTCAAGTTGGCCGTGGAAATCTTTCTATTTTTCGCAGATTATGAAAGTGCAGGTTGTAAGCCTTCAAATGATGTGTTGTACATTGAAATCTGAAAATATTTGAAGGAGATATGCTTATTTGAATGTTGGTACACCTTGGTACACTGGTGCGTGTCAGTTGACCTCAGAAGCGTACATATTTATGACGTTTAATACGCAGCACTTTGCTAAATCCAATTGTCTTCTGTTAATACTTTAACGTCATTATTGTCAAGCAATCCGCTGAGCCTCGCACCAGCCGCTGTGTGTTCCCATTCGCCGTTTCTCCAAACAAAACCAATAATAACGGGTTGTTTTTATAGGCGATGAATTTATTGTAATTGAATGAAACCAAAGAGGCAACCATGCGTGACGGGGACACTCTGTTAGTCACTCTCGTACCTGCAATGCAATGCTGTAGATGTTATCATGGCTAATCTTATCACTAACCACACTTCAAGACGACGTATTACCAGATAAATGATCTGCAATGGACAACATCAAGACATCGTCTCGGTCACTTGCTGTCCACGCCAAAACATTCTGGACCTTGCTCTTAAGTACTGCTGTCCAACTGATAGCTGCAGACTGCTTGTTTCTGGAGTCTTCAAACCGTGCATCACCCTGATGAAATGAGCCTCTTAACACCCAGATGGGTGGAGTATAAACGGGTATATTTCAAGGAGCTCCGTCTGCGTTAGATGTCGTCGGAGATTTTGCAGCGACTTCCGTTTTGTCAGGTCGTTCCTTCAGATTTCTTTGCAGTCCTTACGTTTGGAGTTTTGTCCAGAGTTTTCAGAGTTTTGTTCAGAGGTTTCAAAAAGTATTTTGGTCTTTTTTTGTCTTTTAAGAGGAGAGTGGCTGACCTCAAAAGCAGCACGTTCTGCCCACCGCTTCTTTGAGGTATCGTGAACCCAAAAACACAAAAAGAATTAAATTTCATTACATACAGTAGACACAATCCAGGTTCCTAGCACTCTGCAGTTGCTCATGGTTATTGTAACAACTAACTGATATCTTTGTAATGTCGATAATTTCTGAAGTTGATGTTATATATTGTTATTGTTTTATTTGTTTTTATTTTGTAGTACTTACTATGGTGAGTGTCAGTTGTCCTCAGAAGCATATCTTTTTATGACATGATGCCTAATACACTGCGCTTTGTTTAATCCAATTGTCTTCTGGTAATACTTTAATTGAATTTCTTTCAAACATAATCAAGGTTAACAATAATAAAACAATACCTGTCACTGTCACTTTTCACTACAAAAATGGACCGATTTGGATCATACTTGGGGGATGGCGTGTCGGAACTGCCCCGAATACAAATCTTATTCATGTCCGTGAGTTCGTCGGTTCCATGACATCCATACACGGTTCCATGACATCCATACACCAGTGACGTCAATTTTTAATAAACAAAAACCAACAATAAGGAATAAATGAACGGATGGACGGACAAATTAACTAATAAACAATGTCATGGTGAATACTTTTATGATCTAATTGTATATTTTTTGGTTGGTTTGTTTGTAATGGGTTTGGTCCCTGTTTCTCTTCTCCAGGGTTTGCGGTGAAATATTGCCAGCATGGGCCTGCAAAGGCCTTTGAGGCTGTCGATGGGATGAAGGGCCATACAAATTTAAAAATGCCAACTTGGCCTGACTCGCATTTGGGGATACAAATGGTGTCGCTGTCGTACAGAACGAGATATAACCCTAACTCTTGAAAAAAAAAAAACCCCATAAAAAACGACAAGGCTCTTCCTCCTTTGAGTGAAGGATGATCATCTATTGAAGGCTGCTGTGAAGAAGGGTTCCTCGGAGAGAGGAACCAGACACCACCACCAACACCACCACCAGCTCCTGCTCTCTCTCCTTCTTTTTTACCCTCCGCTTCCCCTTCTCCTCTATACTTACTCATTCCCAATCTCAGAACATCCATGTTCCCAGAGAATATTTTCATTGCATATTTCACTACATGCCCTCTCTCTTCTCTCTCCCTCTCTCTCCCTCCCTCTCTCTCTTCTCTCTCTCTCTCTCTCTCTCTTCTCTCTCTCTCTCTCTCTCTCTCTCTCTCTCTCTCTCTCTCCCTCTCTCTCCTCTCTCCCTCTCTCTCCCTCCCTCTCTCTCTCTCCTCTCTCCTCTCTCTCCCTCCCTCTCTCTCTCTCTCTCTCTCTCTCTCTCTCTCTCTCCCTCTCTCTCTCTCTCTCTCTCCCTCTCTCTCTCTCTCTCTCTCTCTCTCTCCTCCTCTCATTCTCTCTCTCTCATTCTCTCACTCTGTCTCCCACTCCTCCTTCGTTGCCGTCTGCTCCTTATTTATTTATTTATTCGGGGAAATAATAATTTCTCGTCGAATTACGCCGAAAAACGGCTACAGCTGTAATCAGAGGATAAGTAGCAGCCGACATGGCAGGTGTTTGAGGGAGATAGGGGGGAAGCCATTGTGAGAGCGCCTCGCCTCACTTCCAGTTTGAAATGTTTTGGGGGGGCTTACGCTCGCACTGTTTGATTTTACCTACGGCTTCTCCGCGGGCTGTGTGTGAGCATGTGTGTGTGCGAGTGCGTGTGTGCGAGTGTGTGTGTGTGTGTGTGTGTTGATATAGGTAAGAGTCTCTCCGCGGCGTCGTCCTTCAGATGTTTTTGGATTAGATTTTGGACACGAAGCTGCTACCGCGACCAGCCTAACGCGGAAATCCTGTTCAAATCACGTTTGCCCTCCCGACTTCAAAGGCGGGAGAAGCGACAGGGTGATGGGATTCTGTGTGTGTGTGTGTGTGTGTGTGCGTGCACGGACGGGCCATATATGCGTATACAGCCGTGGATGCACATAGGCGAACACAAAGTTACTGGCTCCCAGGGGCGCACCGGTATTATATCACCCACTCCGTTTCTTTTTCCGCCGGATTCTCAGAGAAGCTAAAACCAACATGTTCGTATTTCATCTTTTATTCAACCCCTCCCCCAAAAAGGACAAAAAGTCCTGATACAATAGCGTCTCCCTGCGCATGCATGCGTTTGCTGGGTTTTGCGGAGCTCATTGTTAGTGGGTCCCGAGGGACGCGGTGGACAAGTCGGAGAGAGAGAAACACCGCGGCTGCATCTGCTTTCTTCTCTTCTAAATTAAAGCAATATCTCACGACTGTCGGACAGCTGGGGAAAGTGGTGGAGTGATAGCCCTGCCGGTGACCATTGCAAACGCCTTTGGATTTCTTTGAGACTAAGTGTCCCTGGAGGTTTCGCCAAGGGAGGACGCTGATCCAGCGTTTCGGGTTGTAATTCCGCAGCTGGAAATTATCGACTTATCATTTAATAACAAAAAAAAAACGAACAAACACTTGTGTGTACGGTTTGGGCTCCTCACCGCTGGGGTGTGACGGAACGATTCCACCGTTCCAGAACAAAAGACCAGCGAGACATACGGCATGAGCGACACCACGCTCACCCTTTCACAATAAATGTTAATTCTCCATAAAGGCCTTCATAGTCTGGTGAATAAGAGCAAACCTGCTACTCACGAGCTGCCTACAACCCTTTAAACAATGGTGTTACGGGAAGGAAAATAATCAGTTAATTGATCAAATGCACCCTAACCCCTGGGCCACACCAGAAGCGACACGAAAGCGTTGCGTTATTTGGCGATTTGTCAACTTCTTCTCGGTCTTCTTTCCGTCTACGATGCCCTCGTGTAACCAGCACTGTCAAGACTTTAAACTTCAAATTGTGATCTTTCTCAACGGGTACATGAATCTTTTGAACTTCTCATTGTTTTCCCATTTGGAGTCACTAACATTGTTGGATTAGTTTGTGAGTGTAGTGTTCATTGTTTATATTTCACACATCGGCTTCTGGCTTGAATACAACACGTTTTATCACTGGAATGAGTACTAATCTATAAATACATTGCAGCTGTTAAGGAGGAAGGCGAAGCCTTCGGTATACCAGACCAATGACGTTTATACAACTACTTCACAAGTATGATGTAAAATATAAAGTCTACTCCTGGGCCTGATATTTGTGTTCCTGCTGGAATAATAACATTTTCAATACATAAATGAGGTAATTTATAGGGTGTGGCAGAGTCGCCAACACACACCCAAGTGGCGTGTTCAGGGACCTCCGGCAGGGGGTTGATAACACCAGTTTATTGTAGAGATGAGGCTAGGTGGAATTAGCCTGGAGCAGATGGAACATGTCATGGCACTGGGCTCCTATAGTCACTGAGTGTGTGGTATTTTAAACCGGATGCTTGTTAGCCCAACCAACGCGCATCAGGTGTGGCTGCTCAAGCCATCCCATCCACCACATACCCGCAACAATAAACTGAGGCCAGGAAAAAATCCTGGCTGAAGCCTACTCCCCCCTCCACCAAGCAGAGAACAAAAATGAAAATAATGCTTTAAACAGACTCTGACACAGGGTTACTAGACCTAAAAAATACAGACTTCGACCTCGGGTTCCGATACCTTAAATGATTAAAACAGCCTCTGAAACAGGGTTCCCATACCTCATTCAAAAAATGTCCAAAAAAAAAAAAATTAACAGGTGCCCTCCCAGAGGACCCGAGTTCCCCAGAGCAGCACGGTCGACTGGCCTTCTTCCACCATGGCGCCGACAGACTGCCCCCTCCTCCCTTCTGGAGCGTGGGGCCTCCGGCTGCTGGTGACGACGTGGTGAGTGTGTGGACGAGGTTTTAAAAACCTGATGCCCGTTAGAACAACCAACGAGCATCAGGTGTAGCTGCTCAAGCCATCCCATCCACCTCATAGGGAAAAATGTATTAGTCTGTCAGTAATCCATGGACCGCAATTCAGTGTTTGTGTGTGTGTATATATATATATATATATATATATATATATATATATATATACACACACACTGTGTTGTGGGGACGGTGTGGTGTGAGCAGCCACACCTGTCCTGGGTGTAGGTAATTAGGGACCCAGGATCAGAGTGGTTGCACACCTGTAGTTCGTTGCTTGGTCTAACAAGCAACAGGTAAAAGCTCCATCCCCACACTCACTCAGGAGAGAGGAGCCCTGTCATGACCTGTGTCCATCTGCTCTGGGTCTATCAAGCCCCCTCTCCAAAACAAGCTGGTGTGTGTTTTTTGTCTCCTTGTCTGTGTCTCTGCAGGTGGCAGGTGAAACTGACTTTTCCTTTTTCCTGAACTTAATTGAGGCACAAATAAAGTGTTTTAAAGCTTATCTTATTTTTCGCTAACGGATTACTCAACCACCAGGGGGTGTGTCCACCAACCCATACCAAACCGCCCCCCCCCCCCCCCCCCGCCTCCCTCCCTTCCCTCTCGTTCCTCCGAACGAACCCAGGGATCATTTTGGCACCGATGAGGCCTCGCCGACGCGCTCCGCCGCTAATAGACGCTCTTATTGTTATAATGAGCGATCAGTGATGTTTGAATTCTTTGAGGAATCTAGAGCGGGTAGTACGGTGGGAAGTGAAGTGTGTGTGTGTGTGTGTGTTTGTGTGTGTTTATTTCTTTGTGTATGTGTGAGAGTGTGTGGAAATTTCTCGGCCAACCCGTCGCAAGTATTTTTTGTACAGATTACTGGGTTAGTGTGTGTGTGTGTGTGTGTGTAAAACCTGAAAAAGTCATGCGCCGCTGGGGCTGCGGCGCATGATAAAGGGGAGCCAGGTTTAGTTTTTCCTTCTGCTTTTCTATCCAGTGGATCTATCCGTCATTTTTTTTTTATTCACACCTCTCTCTTCCGCCCTCCCTCCCTCTCTCTCTCTCTCGCTCTCTCTCTCTCTCTCTCTCTCTCTCTCTCTCTCTCTCTCTCTCTCTCTCGAGGGAGCACTTTGGGCTATTTCACTCCTCCGCCGAAGCAGGGGAGTTCATCACAGAGTTCACACTTAAGTAGACCCAATTTTTTCTCTTTCTGTTCCCGCTTTCTCTGTGTGTGCACGAGAGCGAGAGAGAGAGAGAGAGAGAGAGAGAGAGAGAGAGAGAGAGAGAGAGAGAGAGATTTTTTTTGATTTTTAAAGCATCTTTATTTTAACATTTTCTCTAGTTCACAGTTGCAGACAATACAAAAAACACACTTTGTTCACTAACAGAGTCCTACACGTTAAAAACAGACTGGAAGCACAGGTCGTCCTCCACCAGGGAACAGATGGCGTCATTAAAACACCACAGCTTGATGAAGACGTCCAGACTCTTCATCAGTCTGTGAAAGTTAAAATCAATCAAGACTCTTGCCCTGACCAACGCTACAAACACTCTTCCTAAAACACTCCCCTCAGTTTGTTCCTCCTCGTGAGGTAGATGGCCATCTTCGCTTCCCCTACTAGAAAATTAAGCAGTCGCCATTTCTCTGCGTTGGCCCTGTAGTATCTAACCCCAAAAATAAAAACGTTTCTGGACCACTCCTCCTTAAAGAGCTTAAAACTTTCCTTTAAAAGACTAAAAAGCTCTAAAAGTCTGTCGCAATGAGGAACGCTTCACAAATTTGCGTGTCATCCTTGCGAGAGAGAGAGAGAGAGAGAGAGAGAAGAGAGAGAGATGGAAGGGGGGATGGTGTCTTTCGAGACCCCCTCCCCTTGGATGCACATCCGAACAACTGCTCAGTTCGTTTGAATCCGAGTTTTGACGACTAATCCTCCGGGTTGTGGTTTGGAGGAGATGATGGGGAGATAGGGGGGGCGGGGGTTTCGTCTTCAATGGAGGAATGTCAAAAGGAACTAATTTTGGAGAAGAAGAAGAAGAAGAAGAAGAAGAAGAAGAAGGAAAAAAAAAATCCACGGCGTCCGTATCATACGCTGACAGGCGAGCTGGCGGTCGGTGGAATATGGTGAATACAGTACAGCCACGAATGAGTGGGTATGGTTAACCCCAACGACTGGTCACTGGGTGAAGGAGGGAGAGAGAGGGAGAGAGAGAGAGAGAGGAGAGGGGGGGAGAGGGGAGGGAGAGGGGGAGGAGAGAGGGAGAGAAAAAGAGGGAGAGAGAGGAGGGGAGGAGAGAGAGAGGGAGAGAGAGAGGAGGGGGGGGAGGGAAAGGGGGAGGGAAAGAGGGAGGGGGGGGAGAAGAGGGAGAGAGAGAGAGAGAGGTTCAAACGTGAAGTTACGTCTCTAATTGGGAAGCCCATGCGCAGAATTTTAATGACTTTTCTAAAGTGCTCACACGAACGAGCGGCTTGATTTTCGTGTGTGTGTGTGTGTGTGTGTTTGTGTTTGTGTGTGTGTGTGTGTGGGGGGGGGGCATGTCGTTGGAATGGGCCGTGCCCAGGCGTCGCCCTCCGTCGAGCTCTGTCTCAGGTCACCTGTCGCCATGGTGAGCACTTACGGGCGGGCTTAACGGAGAGCGACGTTGGATCTGAAGCTCGTTTTAAGTTGCTCTTAAGATCGATCCTCAGCGGAAAAAAAATGTTCACCAAGGATGTGATGTCATCATTTATTTTTATTTTTTTTGCTGGAAACAGGTGAAGAGCCTTAAGAGCAACGTTCTATCCTGGGCCTGTTCTGAAGATGAGGCTCAAGTGGAACTGAGAACGAAAGAACATCATCTTTAAGGAATGAGATAGGTGACTACTTACGGGGGTGGGGGCGGGGTCATTTCTCCCATTTTAGCTGCCCGGACATCGCGAGCGGAAACGAGGAAGGTGACTGTACAGGAGCGAGGTCATCAAAGCACAACAGCCCCTCAGCTCCATCCTGCTGGAGGCAGTGGCTCAGGGGGTGGAGCGCGTCGTCGAGTAAGCAGAAAGCTGCCGGTTCGATCCCCGGCTCCTTCGGCAGCATGCTGATGCGTCCTTGAGCAAGACGCTTAGCCCACTCACTGCTCCGCTCTTGTGGGACTCATAAAGGTGTATTAAAAATAAATGAGATCGATTGTTCTGCAGATCAGTGCTAAGATCGATCGTTCATAAGTACAAAAAAAAACCTCCGGGCATCATTTCTTCCTTTTCCAAGAGCAAAATTACATCTTTATTTGTCACGGTACAAGTAGGCTGCAACAAAATGAGCCCCCTGCATTTGGCCCATTCTCCACCTACAGCAGGAGCAGTGGGCAGCCGAAGTGCGGCGCCCGGGGACCAACTCCAGCTCTTTTTGCCAGTGCCTTGCTCGGGGGCACCGACAGGAGTATTAACCTCCTAACCTACATGGTTCTGATGGTGGGAGGGAACCGGAGCAGCCGGAGGAAACCCACGCAGACACGGGGAGAACATGCACAACTCCGCACGGGGGAGGACCTGAGCCGCCCGTCTCATTTTCTTTAAAAAGGAAGAAATTAAGACTCTTTCATTCGCAGTTCACTTTCCCCCCCCCCCCTCTACCTCCACCTCCACCGCCCACCGGGTGTGCTCTTCCCTTCGGTGTTTTAATTAGGGCCCGCGTTTTTCGCCGCGGTTGTTGTCCTTACAGGAGAGGCGGAGAGATTCCACGGCGTGAGGCACGGCGGTGATTGGTGTGTGGGATGGGCGGCGAGCGGACGATTACATTTATGTATTACCGGGCGGGAAGAAGGAAGGGGTGGAGGGGTGGAGAGGTGGAGGGGTGGAGGGGTGGAGCGGCACCGCGCCTCGAGAAGAGGATGGCGTGAACGAGAAGGACGGAGAAATACTGAGAGACGGAAGGAGAGGTCAGCAGAGGGAGGGAGAGGGAGAGAGAGCGAGAGAGGGAGGGAGAGAGAGAGAGAGAGAGAGAGAGAGCGAGAGAGAGGGAGGGAGAGAGAGAGAGAGAGAGAGAGAGGGAGAGAGAGAGAGAGAGGGAGAGGGAGAGAGAGAGGGAGAGGGAGAGAGAGAGGGAGAGGGAGAGGGAGGATCTAATTGTTTGGAAAGCTTGTACACCTGTCAAGTGTTTTGCAATTAGCTGTCAATTACCGCTTGTTGTTTGACCATCTGTCTATAAGCGCCGCATCGCCCCATTATCAGAGCAGACAGTGCGAATGAAGTAATTTCACATGCACTCCCACGGACGGACACACACACACACACACACACACACACACATGCATATGGATTCTCCCTCTCTCCCTCTCTCTCTCTCTCTCTCTCTCTGCCTCTCCCCCTCCTTGCTTGGGTTTCTGACCTCAGCAGGAGTGGCAGTTTAACTGGCGGAGATGTTGGTTTAACACGTGCCAGGGATGTTAGCGCAGAGGGAGAGGGTGGGCGGGGGCGGGGGGGTGGAGAGCGGGGGGGGGGGATGTGTCGAGTGTATCCGGGAGGAAGGGAAGAAGGGAGAAAGGGATGAAGGGAGGAACCTGGAGGAGAGGAGTGGGAGAGGGGAGGGAGGGGTGTTAAGGGTCAGTCCTCTCCTCCTCTACAGTTAATTGGCCTGGCTTGTAGCGTTGGCTTGACAGATTGAATTATCAAGCTGCCTCGGTGGCTCCGCAGTGCCCCACACCTCCACCCGCCGTCTCCACCCGCCCAGCACCGCCCCGCCCCGTCCCACCCCGCCCGACGGAATCTCCGGGCTGACTATTAATGAGCGGCTGCATCAGCATCCTCCGCGACGCTCCTGCTTCTGCCCCGCTGCGATCCTTTAGCTGCCCTCCCTTTACCAAACCTCGCTGTTCTTCTCCCCCCTCCTCTCCTCTCCCCTCCTCTCCCCTCTTCTCCTCTCTTCTCCTCTCCTTTCCTCCCCCCCTCCTCTCCTCTCCATCTCCTCTCCTCTTTGCTGCCCTCCCTTTACCAAACCTCGCTGTTCTTCTCCTCTCCTCTCCCCTCTTCTCCTCTCCCCTCCTCTCCTCTCCTTCATCTCCTCTCCTCTTTGCTGCCCTCCCTTTACCAAACCTCACTGTTCTTTTCCTCTCCTTTCCTCTCCCCTCCTCTCCTCTCCTCCCTTCCTCTCCTCTCCTCTCGTCTCGTCTTTCCACTTCTCTCCTCTCTTCTTTGCTCTCCAAACAATTTCTGAACAACAGTCGCCTGAATTCCATTCCTCTCCGTCAGGGACGCAGGGTTGCATTGTTCGTCCTGCCTGGCCCGGTATGTTCTGCTGCGCCGTCGCTTCGCCGATCAATATTCCTCCACCTGCGTCGCTGCGTTTCCTTTCATTCCTGAGCTGGTTTCAGGGCACTGTGATGAAGAAATTCCACCACCATTCAGCTGTACCTTCAAAGCTCCACTTCGCATACAACAATGCGTCATGAATCCAGTCGCTGGTTGTGTAATTAGTTGTCGTCAGTTAAAACTCTGGTTCACCCAGTTGACTCATGTCATGCACTGGCCTTGAGAGCTCCTTTTCCGCCCTCTGTCCATGGTGCTGATCCCTCCGTCGCCTGCTAATGAAGGGACCGACGACTGGGTTCACGTGGCTTCATGTTATGTCTTCTGATGTCATTTCATGTTTTTTGGGGTCGGCGTGGGCACAGTCTATATCCAAACCTGGGGAAAACCAGAACCTTATTTTCCTGTGTGACACAAAAAAAAAAAAAAAGTCGAACTTGAACAGCCACCTCGGGCCTGAATCGCAAGTCAAACTCGTTTTTGCTGCTTCCCTTTAACTCCGCACTCAAAAGATTTGAAGAGTACGAGGCAAATATAAAGATAACTGATTATCCTCTTAAAGACGTTAATGTTGTAAAGTTTGATGCGCGACTCCTGAACAATTTGTTCTTAGTGAATAAACATTTTCAATGACTCTCGATTCACGAATGAAAACAGCCTTGAGCTGTGCTCTCTCGC
This sequence comes from Zeus faber, assembly GCF_960531495.2. Lineage (NCBI taxonomy): Eukaryota > Metazoa > Chordata > Actinopteri > Zeiformes > Zeidae > Zeus > Zeus faber. The sequence goes on along the minus strand of NC_137194.1, from coordinate 7,301,801 downwards.
TCACCTCGTGCATTCGACCAACTGAATCAAATCGAAATTTGATTCCACCGGGGGTGGCCCTGCGCTCCCCCACAATCTCTGAGAGAGAGATTGATCCAACCAATCCAAAACTAAGGAAAACCTTGACCACGCACAGCCTCGCCGGGGAGCGAGGCCGCCAGAGAAGAAAGACCGTGCGCCCACTGAACACAGCAGGAGGTGGAAACCCGGCTGCACTTTAAAACCACCTGCCAACTGCACCAAGACATCAGAGAGACAGAGAGACAAGCACCCAAAAAGACTTTGAAAACATGGCTAATAACAAAAAAAACCTCCATGTCTGCTTGGCCAAATACAGGAATGTGCAAACACAGCAGCGGGATTTGTGAGCTGTTGTGAGCGGAAAAGTGACGAAGAGGAATACAAACACCATGAAGACTGTCAATCACCGCGACACGGCCACTTGCTCGATGTGGATGCTCCGGACAATAACCGGCTCTGTCCACACATACCATCAGGCATTGCGCCAGACTTTGTACTAGGTTGCCGGGTTTAATGTCTTGTTAATGTTCAGTCCAATTGATTCTGACATTTGCGTTCACACATACAGCTCCTCCGGGTAATGTCTGGATAATTTCTGGGTTGCGGTGCATGTATGACAGCAGTTTATGAGGATGTAAAAATATATTTCATAATGAGTTGAATGCCAGTATTAAATCAATTTGATGCTTTGAAGGCCCAAATATTGCATTGCCAGGGAATGTTATGTAAGAAAATACAACATTTGCCCGATTTTACTCGACTTCCGGTATAAACCACGTCCACTTTTGGTTTTCTATCAGAATACAGATACAGAGACAGATCATTTTGTTGGTTGAACAGATGCAGATGCAGATAATGACGTCTCTGTACACCTCTACAGTGAATTCAATTTCTGTTTGAGAAACGGGTTCTGGCCGTCTTGTAAAACGGAACTCTAAAAACCACTGTCCCTTTTTATTTTAATTAGAGGGTTTACACTGCTACCGAAAATTAGAGGAACTTTGATACGTACTTGCCATCTAATTACTAGGCTTTCCTCTGGAATGGGACTGCGGTTTCCTTTTTTTTCTTATTTATTTTTAATTTAACTCCCCTACACCAATGTTACAACATCTTCCATTACTCCCCGGCCACCGACTACAATTAGTTTAAAACTTTTAAAGAGTGAAAAACAAAGTTAAACCTTTCCTTTTAATTTTGCAATTTAGCCCCCTAATTGCCTTCCAACACAACTGACCCCTTTCCATTTAGTCCCCCCGACTGGTAAGCAATGTTCTTCATTAAAAGACAGAAACCGGAGCGATGGAGCGAATAATGACAAACAGCTGAAATGGGACACAGGTCGCCGTTCTATTGTTCTGACTCCAATGAAGAATCACCGGGGGTTGAAATAGAACCGGGTGACACCTGGCCGTGAAACGGGGGGGGGGGCGTCAACACCGCTCCGTCCAATTGTACACAAAGGAGAGCGGCGAGGTAGAGACAGGAGAAAGAGAAAAGAGAGAAAGATTTTTTGGAATGAGAAAGACGCTCCCTTTTCTTTTTTTTTTTTCAAATCTCTGAGGGTTTCGGAGCATTGTCTAATGGAGTCGCAGCGCCGTGTAAATGCAGCAGGACTCGCAAACGGTTCGTAAAGGGCAAACGATTCGTCTGGAGCGAACAAGTCGTTCGTAGAGAGGGAATCGTCCGTAGCAAACGGTTCACCCATAGCAGGCGATTTGTTCATCGCGAACACATCTTTGGAATGACTCGGCAGCCTTGCGGTCCAAAGAGCCGCTCGTGCCTTTCGTTCGGTCACGTCGGTCACCACAGCCTGAGCTGCGAGTGAGTGAATCTTCGACTAGCGAGCCGTGAAGTGAAAATAATTACCGAGGATTAAACTAATTTGCCATCATTTGGCATAATTCACGATGAATGTGAGTTATGCCGTTTGCGTTCCAACTCAATTAATAACTGTAACAGAATTCAATGATTCTCATGAGAATTTCCATTTCTTGTGAATTCTTGTGAATATTCTGATCATTCAGCGGAAGTCGTCCCTCCCAACCGAATCAAACGAAGGAAGAAAATCGAACAAATCGTCAAGAGCCAAGTCTCAAATAAGAGCCGAACACTTTGTCACTCCTAGCGACTTGTATATAAGTGCTGTTTTGCTTTGCATCCTCACAGCAGACAGTCTAGTTTCTGGGTTTGGGACTGAAGCTTGTGCGATGGCTGGCTGTGAAATTGTCTCCTGCTGCGGAGATGACTAGGGAGCCCGCTGGCTTCCTGACAGCCCTAGCATTACTAACTAATCACAACTCACCCGGGCTCCATATGTATGCACAAGTGCACACAAAAACAAACACACACACACACACACACAGACACACACACACACGCCAGTTTGCGCATAACTCCAAATAAAATGGCCACGACACACACATGCTGGCATGTGGACGTGGACCTCTAGATGCCATTCTCCTCCTCCCTCACACACAGTCCATTACATTTCAAAGCAAATATCTCCATTTGAACTCGACTACACTTTTAATGCTCTTTACTTTATTTTGTTTATTTTTGTATATAGACAATTTTTGCCAATGTTTTGTACTGTATATTGCCAATTTCTTAAAATTTTCTATTTATTTATATAATAGAACTTCATTGTTATGGACTATTTGTTCTAATGTGTGTTACTGTGACAGCAATATTTCCAAAGTATCTACTATAATTTAATATGATATAATATAATGTAATATAAAAGAACACAATATACAGTAATATTAAATAACACAAGACTTCAAGGGGACCTGTATTATGCTTTTTACACACGTTAATATAGATCTCTGAGGGTCCCAAAACATGTTTTTGGAGTTTTTTGCTGAAGATGCCACTCTTGCATTCTAACCCTTCTGATATGCCTCTGAACCATCCTGTTCCAGAACGGGCTGTTTCTGTGTGTGTAGCTTTGAATGTAAATGAGCTGCCAGGCACCTCATTCTGTGAGCCAATGGGGTTTGAGTTTTACTCAGGATTCGGTTGTATTTAGTCTGTAAACTTTCACCTCATCGGCCCACCAAAATCTCTATGCGGTAGATCGCCTGCAGTCTGCGCCGCAAATGCTTATATTTCTGTAGTCTGCAGTTTTGTCGTGCACATTTGGTATTTATTCCTCTTTCCTTTGCAAAGATTTGTGCTGGTCTCTGCAGCCAACAGAGCACTTCCCATGCTTAGCTCTCACCTTCAATGGTGGCGGGTCCAGTTGCTCCCCGGCCGAAGGGGGAGTGACTCAGATGGAGGGCGCTTCGAGTTCTACTGAAACCCTGGATGACGTACATCAGGGGCCCGTATTCACAAAACATTTTATCTTACCACTAAGACGTCTCCCAAATAGCAATACAAGTTTCCAGCTGAGAGTTTCCTCTGAAAACCTATTCACAAAGCTGCTGAGACCAACTTTTACTGCGGAATGGGGGGAAATCTTTATCTAAGAGAAAGAGCGGGGCTGACCTTTTTGCTCTGGGTGATGTCATGTTTCATGAGCAAGCTTAATTGCTATGCTCACAGTGATTGGCTGACAGGGCGTGGGTCTCTGTCTGTGGTTTCATCAGTGAAATACAGTAGAAATAGGTATCATGTTGCCATATTCAAATAAAGATATTAAAATAAAAATGTAGTCTATGTGTCACTGATTACATATAAAAACAAGAATATTACACTGACTAGTCAAGTATATGTTGTCAGCAACATCCTCCATGTCGGTATCTCTACTGACAGATGACTGAGGTATCCCCTGTTGGTCTGTGCTGCATCGCTGCGTGTTCCCTGTGGCCCAGCAGCGTAGAGTTGTCAGAACCTGGATCTCCACTGTTATCAGGTCGTTCCTGTTTGTTGGTGGAGTGACTGCATCCCTGACTAGCTCTTTTATTATCATGATACCCTCGGGGCGCACCTTTGTAAAAGCTCAGTTCGGTGTGGGGGTGTCTCGGGTCTAGGTAATTGGGCCCGAGATCAGGGTGGCAGTACGCCTGTTGTTCAATAGAGTAATCAGCTCGCAACAGGTAAAACCCCCATCCCCACACACAGACACAGGAGAGGAGCCCTTGTCATGGCATGTTGTCCATCTGCTCCGGGCTTGTTCCGCCCACTCTACGATAAAACCGGTGTGTTCCTAACCTCATCGTCTGTGTCTCTGTGTCAGCGGGCCCTGAAAACGCCACTCAGGTGGTGTGAGGGAGAAGAAACTGCTGCACTCAGTATCATTTAATGCTTCTAAAATGTTGACGCAATCACGCGGCAGATTGTTGCAGCCGTTTTCGGATTGTTGTGATTTGGTCTTAGTGATTTTGGAGTCCTCTTGACTACCCCTAACTTTTCACAGATTTAGGAGCCGGTTGTAGCGCTAAAACGCTTTGTGAAATACTCTTACCAAAAATGTATGAGCCCTAAAATTAGGACTAACATGCCCATTATTAATAATAAGAGTTTCTCCTAAATCAGCAAGTTGGGAGCTACTTTCAGCCTGAAGATGTTTTGTGAATACGGGCCCAGGGCAGCAAAGCTGAACGGCATGTTTTATGTGTATTATGTGTTCACAGTGCGTGTGCTAGAAGTTCCATCAGAGACCCAACTGTATGTGCAAGCACTGAAAAAGTGAGTTTTGCATAATAGGCCTCATTCAAGTCGCAATACTTAAGTGAAAGAAGGTGATTTCTATTTATATATTCCATTTTAAAATTTAAATATTCAAACTATTTTTAACCATTTTAATACAAATGCATCATTATATTATTTTTCATTTATTTCATTATTTAGTTTTGTGTAAATTGTGATCAGGATATGCATGGTAAATGAGATAAAAATGAAAAATAAATGAAAGCTACAGTGGAACGTAGCGTCGTATTATAGTCTGTTATATCATGGCACTGGATATGACAAGTACTTTTACTTTAAGCACATTTAAGAGCAACTACTTAGTGACTTTTACTTAAGTAAATTTGAGAGCAACTACTTAGTTACTTTTACTTAAGTATATATGTTACAGAACATCTTGTTCCGGCAGCGGACATACATGAAAACTGGTGACGGTGATTTGTGCGCGTGCGTTTGAAATGCCAGCCGCGGGCGTCTCCAGATAAGACGTCGGTGAATGTGAGGGCCGCGCTTGCAGACAGAATGCCAGCGAGCGCAGAGTGGTGCAATGAAGCGCAGCAAGAGGAGCCGGAAAGAGGGAAGTTAAGAAAAGGTGAGGAAGAGGGTGGGAGGAGAGAGAGAGAGAGAGAGAGAGAGAGAGAGAGAACTAGATGGAGAGAATCCCTTCCAATTATGCCTCCTGGCCCAAATGTCAGATATGTGATAAAAAAAAAAATTCCCACAGGACTTTCGACCGCTCCGGGACTCTGTAGTCCAGAGAATCACTGTCACGTCCCCTCATTGGTCTGATTCCATTATCTCATCATATCTTATCTCATTTTATCATAACTTATCTCGTCTTATCTCATCATATCTTATCACATCTCATCATATCCCATCATATCTTATCTCATTTTATCATACATTATCTCATCTTACCTCATCATATCTCATCACATCTCATCATATCTTATCTCACCTCAACTCACCTCATCTCATCTCTCACCTTATTTTACCTCATCTTATCTATATCTATTTAATTAATTCTCCTCCAGTTGGTTTCCATCAGATGATTCTTTTTGATTCAATTTCAAGATGATATATTTGGTTTGGCAAGCGAAATTAAAATAATACATAGATGTATTTATTCTATACTGACTTGTTTTCTATGTATTTTTGTGTTTCTTGTTCATTAGGTCACAAGTCATTAAGTTATTATATATTGTATTTTTTTATTGTCCATTGTTTACTTTTAGGTTTATTGTCTATTGTTAGGTTTATTTTTCTATTGTTTTTAATTGTTTTGCCTCACCTTCATCTCTTCTATCTCTCTCCCCTGTCCTCCGCTTTCTCTTCGCCTCCATCCTCCTCCGTCCTCTCTCTTTCCGTTGGCCCATGCCTCTCTCGCTCTTCATCCCACTCTCTCTCTTTCTCACCTATGTCTCCCTCCCTTCCCCTCTCTCCATCGCTAACTCCGTTATTGGATGAGAGAGTCAACACAAAGGTAAAATGGACACAGCGCTGTGCAAACACCAGGATTTGGCCTCGCGCTGCCTTCCATATACAGTACCAACGTGGCGTCCCTTCTACAAATACTCGGGACTGTCCACGCCGGACCGCTGACCCGAGACATGAGCGCGTACGGCGGGCGACGTAAAGCCGGGCAAACAGAACCCACCAGAAGAATAAATAAGCGAAAATTAGAAATGGTCCCAGGTCAAAATTAGGGGTGGAAAGGAAACTAGTGTTAACTATAGTTTAGTATTAAACAAAATTTCCCATCATTTCCAACTTTAACATTACTTTTCCAGCTGCAATTCATACAATAGTCCAATTGGGCTGTTGCGTTCACGTTCTTCGGTGACTGCGATCGCTCCATTACAATATCGCAGCGCAATGATTCCCAGCGGTAGAAAAAGTCAGGTTTAGGTAAAAAAAAAAAAAAGGAGTTATCCTTTAACAGTTAAGTATGGACTGGCTAGAAAGAACGTAAGGAGTTTGAAGTATGCTTTTAAAGGGTCAACCTTTCCTCATTTTCTCTCACATATATAATGTCACAACGTGGGATGTTCATATTAGAGGTTGATAAAGTGTCAAATAAGGAGGTAAACCAATGACAAACAAAACGCTCAGACTTCCAACCGCTCTGAACGCTCCGTTTCCAAAGGTTTTCACTACATCAACTCATCACGGATTTCTGCTCCATCCGATGCCCTGTGCGTTTCTCCAAACAAAACCAATAAAAATTGTTTGTTTTTATTTTAGATGTATTTTTTTCATGTATTTTATTTTATTTTTTTTTATTTTATTTGATGTCTACTAATTGAATGAAGCAAAGATGTCGGAAAAAAACTTTTGAATGTACATCCAGTATGAGTGAAGATTTAGGAACTGGATTGGCTATTTCTCGCTTCAAATTTGTTCAGAAACAGATTTTTGTGGACTGATGAGGTGAAATCATTGAAAGTTTACGGCGTCAATGCAACGGAACCCCCGGAGTGAAGCTCAAACCCCATTGGCTCAGAACCCGAGGCCTCAGGAGGGAGGTGCCACCTACCGAAACAGCCTGTTTTGGAGCAGAATGCTTCGGAGGCATGTTAGCATGGTTAGAGTCCATAATCTGAGTGGTATTTTCAGAAAAAAAAAACCTTCAAAAACATGTTTTGTGGACCTCGGGGACCTTTATTAACCCGTTGAAAAGCAGCATAATAGGTCCCCTGTAAATTGAGAAATTGGCCAATGAGTCCACTGACATTTAAAACCGCTTAAGTATGGTGAGTGTATCCAGAAGTGTCTAAACTACCTTCGGCTTTGGTTCCAAGTCGTATTTCCACCGCTTCAACCTTTTCAACGTTTACCGTTTTTGTGTTCCAGCTAAAATGTCATTCATGGAATTAAAGGATGTTTTTGCGGAATCGCACCTGTCGATGAACAGTGAAACAGAAAGATTCACAAATTGAACGTTGGGTTTGCACGAAGCACACACACAGCCCCTGGTGCCATTGCACAGTTGAACCATGAAAAACACTGAGACGTATTATTTTGGAATAAAATCCAGGTGCTAGATTTTTTTAACTCCAATCACACATGCCGGGTGACAGAAGACAGATACTTAAATAAAAGACACACACACACACACACACTCACACACACACACACACACACACACACACACACACACACACACACACACACACACACACACACACACACACACACACACACACACACACACACAGAAACTTCTTGACTCACTTTTAAGTTTAATAATCAGAGTCGACTTCAGATCCCATTTAGTTCTCTATTCGCCAATGTTAGTTCCTTCATTATACACCACCATAACACACACACACACACACACACACACACACACACACACACACACACACACATGCACACAAAACCTTTGCCAGCACAAGCGCCTATAAATTACCCTCACACTACAATTATGTGATGACACACACACACACACGCACACGCGCACACAGTCAGATCCAGCCCAGGGCCTCTTCCAAAGTAGGACAGGTGAGCACGACGGGGACCCTCCTCATATTATGCAGACAGCTCCCTGGCCGGAGTCGGGCTCCTCGCCGGGCTCCCGGGGGACCTTATTACCGGTGACACGGCCAAGCTGCAGGAGCTCCACATCTCCCCGGCGTCTCAGCTCAGCCCCCGGCCTCCTCCACCCTTGTCCACCGCACCAGGAGAGACAGAGAGAGAGAGAGACAGAGAGAGAGAGAGCATATATGAGAGGATATGAGAGGGGGAGCAAGAGAAGGTAATCAAACATAACCAAGTTCTAGACTGAGCAAGTTGCAAGAAATAAGGAAACATATATATAGATGGATGGATGGTGGGTGGGTGGATGGATGGATGGTGGGTGGGTGGATGGATGGTGGGTGGATGGTGGATGGATGGTGGGTGGGTGGATGGATGGTGGGTGGATGGATGGATGGATGGATGGATGGTGGGTGGGTGGATGGTGGGTGGGTGGGTGGATGGATGGATGGATGGTGGGTGGGTGGATGGACAGATAAATAGGAAATATGCAAAACATATATATATAAAATGCTTAATGTATGTGTACATAAATATCTTCTATGCTACTTGCAGTTCCTATGCACCAAGACAAATTCCTTGTGTAGGATGATTCATGACACCGATTCTGATTAAAAAAAAAATTGATTGTCACGTTTTCAGATTATTATACAATTATACAATAATTACAAACGCCGGTAATTACAACCATGTTGATTTCCTTCCAAACGCGAACATGTTATGATATTTACAGCGGACAAAACAGTAGGTGCCCGAGGAGCCGACAGATAGATAACCTGCAAGTCATTATGCACAAGTGTTTCATTAATGTTCCATTGTCCCGTCGGCAAAGGAAAGAGCCGAGATTTTTTAATTGATGACGACGGACGTGATATTTTCCGATATTCCCCCTCGCAGATGAAATCGTTGTGATTACACCTTTGTTATCATCGTACTTCTTTCCCTTCCTTTCCCTGTCGTATAATTAACTTTTGCGACACCCATGTTTGTCACCCATCTTTTGCCGTGGTGTGTGTGTGTGTGTGTGTGTGTGTGTGTGTGTGTGTGTGTGCGTGCGTGCGTGCGCGAACCCCAGACACACTCTTTCATTTTCTCTGCGCTTTCCCCCTCCTTTCCAGATAATTGCGTCCGGTTGTTTAAGACGGTCGTCAGGGGTGACGAGCCTTCCTCTTCCTCCTCCTCTTCCTCTCGCAGATGCCCGCTCTCGATCGCCGTCTGCCGCCCCCCCCCCCACCCCCACGCGAAACATTCCGAGTCAATTAGCTAACGAGGAGATAAGGCCAATTAAGGTAATAGTGATTGTGATGACGGCAATTATGACAACGAGGGCTGGTGACCCCGCCGCGGGAGGAGAGAAAGTCTCTCTGCGCAAGGTTCCAATTAGGAAAAGGTTGGGGCTTTTTCCCCCACCTTGGTCTCTTTTCTGCAGGGGTCTCGTCTCTCTTTCAAGGTGTTGAGGTACACCCACCCATCCATCCATCCATCCATCCACCCACCCTACTCGTAAATGTTTGATGGGGGCGGATTTTCAGCTCAAATTGCGAATTAACAAAAAAAAAAGCCGGTTTGGAAATTGGCCAACCATGTGCTTATCTGCCAGTTCTTAGTATAGGTATCCTGGTTCTGAGCCTCCATCACCTCCAAGGGGTGACGGAGCTGTGTGTGTGTGTGTGCGTGAGTGAGTGCGTGCGTGCGTGCGCGGTGCGTGCGTGTTACTGTCACTTGTTACCCTCCGGCATCAACTCACACACACACACACACACACATCCATGCACGTACTGTACCTTGTTTATGGGACAAACAGGCTGTCAATTTAGGATTATGGAAAGGCCAGCGGGTTTTTCCCCTTTCCCCAGGTTGTATTTGGGAGTAATACAGAATAGGTGTTCAAAATTAAACAATTTCATGAAAAAATGTCAGTTTTTGTATCATTTAAATATTTTTACATAAATTTCACTGTATATGTTTTGAATATATTTTATACATTTCTCACATTTTTTTCATTGTCTTCGCTTTTGTTTGTACGTCCTCATTCTACGGTGGCCCAGAGGGCTTAATGCACTGCAACTCAAGAAAATACATACAAATAGACAAAACAGGAGGGAAGTGAGCCCACCAGATGCACCGATTAATCTGCAATATTAATAAATAATAATAATAATAATTGATTTAATAAACTAAATTATATTGTCTGTAATTGTCAGTAATTATACAGTATATCAGAAATTATACAAGTAATAACCTGCAGCCGCAACTATCGCCAGACCAATTGCGCCACGCGAGAGCGACATGTCTGAATGAATGAATGAATGAATGAATGAATGAATGAATGAATGAACTGAGCTGAATCAGTCCCTGAAACGATCCGTTCATCAGTCAGTTCAGTTGAGTCTCAGTCAGTGAGTGTGAGCGTATCCCTGCCAATGTATCATCAATCATCAATTCACTGAATCACTGATTCTTTTGCAGGGTTACGTATCCCCCTTTTCACCCCAAAGATTCTAATCGTCCCAGTGGAGGGTGACGCCAACCGGAGGTAGAAATGAGCAAATTTGACTCAAATGGTTTGACTCAAAAACTTCAGATGCAGAATTCATTATCTGGGCAAGGCCACTATACAGCGGTTATGTCAAATTTTCTCTAATGTATTATTGCATAAAGCACTTTGAGCAGCACTATTTGTTCTTTTTAGCGTCAAAAGCAGACACAACATATCCAGATGAGTGCGTGTGTGTGTGTGTGTGAGTTTTACTCCTCCTAATAAAACCTTTTTTTTTATTCATGTGTATTTATATATTCTATATTTTCATGTATTTATATATTTTATATATTTATACATTTTAAAAATGTAAAAAATCCTTCAAAAAGCCGTTATACTCTATTAGAATTGAATAAATTATCATTATTCTCTTGAGGATCTGTCCTTCATTCAAATAAGTTTGATGTTGTTATCCCCACAATCAATTGTACGTAGAAGCGGAACGTCTTCAAAGCCATTCAAAAACTGTCACTGATTGTCTGGTGTTGGGTGAAGTGCGTCAGACCGCAAAAGCCTTCCGGTTGTCTGTAATGTCTTCCCAGGGATTTCTGGATTGACGGGGCTTTCCGTGGCACCTAGAGAGAGCCTCGGGGAATTCAGCTCAAAGTCCTGCTCTCGTCCAAAGTAAAAATTTCCTCAACCCTCGACACGTCCGCACAGCTTGATCAAAATCCGCCCGTTACTTTCCCCCGAAATTCCAATTCACAAATGCACGGACATTACACACAAATAAACACCCGGGTAAACACCTCGGTGCCGGAACTCTTTTGATGGAGGTGACAAGCAGGGCTGGCCCATGCTTTTATGTGGCGGTAAGCGGCAGAATGGGGAGGGATTAAGACGCGATACGGAGCACACAGGGTTTTTTTTGTTTTTTTTTGTTCAAAGGGGAGGAAGATAAAAAAGTCTAAAATACAAACACACTATTTTTAGCCCAACGTTAACCACAATGAAATACATCCAAAATAAATATACACAACGCTTCCAGAATGAAATTCATCTCAAATAAAAACACACAATATTACCCACAATGAAATACATATAAAATAAAAACACAACGTTACCCACAATGAAATACATCTAAAATAAAAACACACATTACCCACAATGAAATACATCTAAAATTAAAACACACAAAATTACCCCCAATGAATTACATCCAAAATAAAATCAGACGTTACCCACAATGACATACATCTAAAATAAAAATCACACTTTACCCACAAGGAAATACATCTAAATTAAACCACACAACGTACAATGACATACATCTAAAATATAAACACACAGTGTTACCCACAATGGCGCTTTGTTACCATGGCGGCGAGGAGCGAGCGACACAGAAAGTCACGCTCATCGTGTGGCCCCTAGACTGATCATGTGGCTCCCCCTAATGATTGTGGCCCTAAAACAACCGCGTGTTTATGCCAGCGACCGGCCCTGGTGACAAGTGACTCACTAAATATCTCCCCGGATATCGGGAGCCTGACAGGGACACAGCGTCAGATTGGAATGGAGGGGATGGAGGAGAGGGAGGATGGGGATGGAGTTTGATAGATAACCGGGATGATGGATGGATGGGTGGATGGATAAATGGATGGAGCTCCGCGGAGGAACAGTGACGTTCTGGATAATGCAGAGCTGCGGGGGCGACACAAAAATTGTTCAAAATGTTGAGAATAAAAGACGGCATCGATGATATATTTGGTATTTGTATATATATATATATATATTGATCATTTTTTAAAGCCCTTACGCCATAAATCTGCGTTGTACTGTACGGGCACTTTCTCGTGATGTAAGGTTTGACTCTTTTTTTGAGACTCGGTTCTAGACAAGGCACTCGGTGGGAAGAGCCATTCGATTTTACGACTCTTCCTCTCTTTGTTTCAGAGGAGTCGGTCCGGTGGTCGGGCTCTGGTGCGTTGTGAATGAAGTTCTCACAGGAAGCATGAAACTCCCTCAAAGACGGAAATCGTTCCCATTCAATGTGACTCACACCCCTTTTTGTTGCCTTGGACTCTTAATTTAGTCCCTCCGCATTCATTTTCAGCTTGAGAGCGGAAGATTCCGCCGCCGCCGGAGTGACTCGTCGCGGCCGAACCGTTGGCGAGTCCGTTGTCGCTGCCGACAAACCGCGGTTGCAGCGCGCCGACTGGAGTTCAGGCGCTTCGCGAGGCGCCTGCCAGCTTCGCGGGGGCCGCAGTGCAACTCTTGCTTTCTTTTTCGTCGGATCAAACGCGCCCCGGCACGTCCCGCAAGCACGCGCTTGCACAAACAAATAAGGTGGGCCGGCGTGGCATCTGCCAGCGTTTATCCGGGTGGAAAGAAAATATTTTAAGTGCAACGACGATTAAATCTATCACTTTGATATTGTAACTGACAAGCAGGAGCAGAACCCCAGCTGTGTTTTGTTCAGCGGCAGGAAAACAATTAGCGAGCCTTGACTCCTGTTTTTTGGCTCGCTCTTTGTAGAAAAACGAAAGCAAAAGTGAATACAGCAGATAAATTACATTTAGTTGGCGCGTCGAGCTATATATACTGCATCTATTTTGAGACGAGTCTGGGCTTCGCTAGTTAACCGTAATAAATGCGTTAAATTGGACTGAGCTGAAAGAACGCGGGAATAACGAAAACAAGGCTCCAAACTTTGAGAGTCACGACCACATTGGACGTTTGAAGACCTCCGCCTGCTGCGCCCGAGCTTTTCATGTAGCGAGGCGAGACGATTCGCAAACGATTCGTTCATAATGGACTAACTCAGGAGTTGGGGGTCACTCAAAAGAGTCGGTTGCAAACTGAAAATAATTACTGAGGGTTAAATCAATGTGGATGAAAAGTCAAGGCATGTGGCATAATTCTGATTGAACGTGACCGATTCACACCAAAATATTATTCTTATTATTATTCTTTCGAGAAATCCATTCCGCACAACTCAACAGCAAACGATTGTTCTGACACTCACCAGAAGTCCCTCACCCGTGATTTACACCAAATGAGTCAAATAAACAAAAGGTCGGGAAATCGAACAAAGGTTTTTATCGAGTGACTCGTCAAGAACCGACTCTCAATATAGAGCTGCTCTTTTCAGCACTATTTACGAGGCTTGGCGGCATTTTTGTAAATTTCGAGGTCAGGTTCACGTTCACGTTCAGAAAGTTAAAAGTTCTGCCATATGTGTGATCCAGCCACGCACTGATGCTGCTGATTTCCCTCACCCGTCGGGTCTATCTGGGTTTTTTTGGCAAAATGTTCGGCTCCTTTTTGAGGCTCGGTTCTCGGTGAAAAGATTTGTTCAATTTTCCGACTCTTAGTTCATTAGACTCAGCTCGTATGATGTGCGCTGAGTGACAAAGGAAACGATGAAAGAGCTCGTCGGCCGGAGCGACTCCCACCTTCTGAGTGATTAAAAGGGTTTGTTCGATATGAACGAATCGTTTGCGAGATTTGATTTGATGATCGATGGCGAATAAGCAAATTCATATGTTCCACTTTGAGTGAAATTTCACTTTTTTGAACCCGGATTTTCCACCTGCGCTCAAAGCTACCCGCGTTTTCAAGAAGTGAAGTGGACAAAGGGAGGCAATTTTATTTTATTTTTTTCATTTAAGGACCTTGCCTGGTGCCGGCCCCCTGACACGGCGCTGCCTCACGGTCGGGGCTGGAGAAAAAAAGTTCAAGCGGCTTCAGGTGCCATTTCTTCACAGCGATTATCAGCCGCCGGCATGCTCTGATGGCCGAGGCAGATAGACAGCTGCCGCCGCCTGCAATGTTTACTGCCAATATTGCTTTTAAAGAGTCGGCGTCCTTCAAGGCTCCGGAGGATGGCCCTGACATTTGAAGGCAACGCTGCCTGAAAGGTGCAGTCTTCATTGTGATGGCGATTGAAAGTGACAACAACAGCATATTCAATGGGCTTCTCTTCCATGTCGGCTTTGCTTCGCTAATCTGTACCTCCGACCAGATCCCGAAGCCATTTAGAAGCCGCGTTGTGGAGGAATCCGGGGGAAGAATGCGAATCTGTGCTTTGTAAATTACAATAAGGGAGTGTTATTATGTGTGTGTGTATTATGTAATTATTATATGATTACATTATTCATAATAATTTATTCTAATTTTAGATGATGGGAGCTCGTCCCCAGTGGGTGAGGTTAACCAGAATTTACTTGGATAATTTTTTATATGTAATCATATTTTTATCACGATCATGTAATCAAGCTAATCCACACCTAATCGTGTGGGCCACCATATTTTAACATTCCCAAAGGAGTCCTGCTTATCCTCTGGAGTTGATCTCGCTGATCGCTGGCCGAGCAAGGGCAAAAATGACAAAAATCTTCCAGTATCTCCCTGCCTTAACAAAAAAATAATCCCGTAACCTGTTCTGGAGAAAAAAGATAAATAACTCTTACCTTAAAAAGCTCTGTTAAATTGTCCTCCTTTCTCTCTTAAGACGAGAGTTTACACCTCTACCCCCCTCCCTCGTCGGTGGGTTCTTTAATGCATCTGATATACTGTAGTGGGGAATCACGCTCAGACATCTTTCATGTCCCCTTTAATAGACACTCACCGTAATTGCGCTGTTAGTGTCGGGGACTTCTGCCACCGATGCTTATGATTTGGGGTGGGGAGCGCGGGGTGGCATGTAATCCTGTTGATTGGAGGACACGCGGAAAGCGTGGCCATTACACTCCTCGAGCGGCGCGCTTAGTGTCTAGGACATTGCCTCGTTACGGGTCCTTCTCATGCGGCTTCTCTGCTGTGCGTGGTCGCTTTTTGTAGGTTTGGCAGCGTCGTGGCCACTCGAAACCAAAAGCAGCTGCGTTGTCCCCGGCGAACCGCACCCCTCTGCCGCAAGCTGCACATCTGCGTTGTGCGTTTATTTTATTTATTTATTTGCATCTGGCGTGAAGTCTGAATATGCAACGGCTGCAGTATAGCACTGCGTATGCATATAACACCATTTGGTGCATGATAAGGCCCAATTTCCTCTGAGTTACTTGGAATCATGGAGAAACTTTTGTGCTATGCTTCGGTATACTGTGCCATGTTGAGTACTTGGTATAATTAGTAAGGAAGTAAGGCTTGGGCATTTGGAAGTCTGTTTTCTCCTTCAATTAGTTTTTTGAGATGAAACAATCATCATTGGAGCACCATGGATCCAGAGTCCACTTGCCCCTGCGCCTGAGCACACTTGCGCCCCATGCGGCCCCCCCTGCCAACTACCTGGCAGTCTACGGGACATCCGTCACTAGGGCAGGAGTTTGCTTCATCAATGTGGTGGTGGGATTATAAACCACTGAATGGTTTATAATCATTGACAGACAATTAATACAATCCAAATTTATATTCATAGCGACGGTTGAGTCCCCCACAAGAGGGCCTTGGCAATTATTGGTGGAGCCAGAGGTGGCGTGCTCGTAAAACCAGCATCCAAAACAACATTTAGCCTGAGACATACAGCCTTAATGTATGTGTACCTTGGGCAACCATAATGAGCAGGGAAATAAATGTTCATCCTTTCGTGAGAAGAGGTGATTTTCAGCCCCCTTTGGACCAACATCCACCACTACATATATTGTCAACTAAATGAGGCCTTCGGGGGTCCCAAAGTGTTCAGACTGCAGATTCCTGCTTTGCTTGTACATTAAATGTTCTGTGTTCCTGAGTTTTGGCCCAGTTTTCTGGGGAGCCCCATTGATCTTTGGGTTCCATCTCATCACTCAACTACAAACATTAAAATATCGGTTGATGAGCTTGATTGTAATGCAATGCAAGTGTTTAACAACATGTACAAAGCGGTTTGCAAAACCCAAATGTGTTTTCCAGCGCTGCCTTAGAGACAAGCTAATAACTTCTCAGCAGTTAGGGAGGCGTGCACTCCCTCCATTTAATGCTTCCGGTAATTGGATGAGGTGCATCTCAGTTGCAGCGGAGGCGGCTCACACCTCGGGCGCAAATGACAGAAAATACTGACTCCAAACCCAGTGCACCTTGCCGCTCAGTGCACCGCGTCAATCAGAGGTGTTAAAAAAACAAAAGGGATGATGCAACCCCTTTGGTCAGAGAGAGAGAGAGAGTCAGAGATAACAGCAACATGGGTAAACAAATCAAATTGGACTTTTCATTTGTTTTCCCGCAGGATGATTGATCTTTTATTACAATTCTTATAATTGATAACTCATTTTATTTTGCAGGGGGGTGGGGAAATGGAAGCGCAAATCATGTCGGCGCCTGGTTAAAATGATTACACAGAGGGTGTCGTCTTGTCAAAGTCAGTGTCAAATTGTTGCAGCTCAGTGGCTCCTTGTGCAAATGTTGTACATGTCCCAGAATAATGAGGAATAAAGTGAAATTATGTTGAATATTCTGACCAGGGTTGTAGGATGGAGAAAACAAGAACCTCCCCTTTGCCTGGTGGAGGTCTTAAGGGAAGCCTAGCCCTGGTTTCCCCTCCTCCCCGGACACCGATGGACCGACGTCTCCATCTCCCACAGTCGGTTCAGCGCCCTCGACCAAGCACCCTCCTCCTCCCGCCGGCTGTTTCTGGCGGGAGCAGGTGGTTGCTCATGGTGGTTGCCCTGGTGGTTGCCCGTGACGCCGTTTGATGGTGTTCCACGGGTTCCTAGGGACTTGCTGCTGGTTCGGGAAATCTGACCTTTTTGTCTGCCGCCAGGTGTCTGTGGGGACACCTGTTTTTATATCCAGGGAACGGAAAGTACTGTTACTCAAGCACTCAAGTACTATACTTAAATACAATTCTGAGGCATTGTAATTTACGTCTGTAGCCATCCCACCAGATTGCTCTGCAGGTATAAATAATAAAGTTGTTACCCTACTTGCACAGGAGGAGCATTGATGAAAGCTACCAAGCACTTACCAGTGACTCTCATCTAAGGTGACAGAGAGGCCTCAGGTAGCTTTGAATTTAATCTATACTGCTTTACGTGGGCACATCTCCCATGCACTAAAATGTAGTAAAACTCACCTTGATCGGTTCTGACGATGCCCACTACACCCACGCTGCGCACTCTGCTTTCATATTCACTTGAATAAACACAACACATTTCTACCAAACACAAACTAGTCATTGGATTTAACAATAACAAATCACCGTTACATTAACAGCATATCAAAACATTTATTACGCAGGAGGAACAGACTCTCTCGTGAAATAAAATACAATAGCTAACAAGCAAATACGGTAGGGTGCTTGTTGGCGCGCCTGTTGGACCTCAAAAGTTGAGAAATTTAAAAACAAAATTTCGTCTTCCAACAAAACGGGAATAATCCAAGTTCTGGAAAAACAACGGATGTACCTACGGACAGTACACATACTATATACAGTATATACATATACACATACACATACATACCTTATTTCCTCAAATATAAACCAGCAATCAAATTGAAACCAGGCCTCTAATAAATGCCAGCGCCGTGGTCGACACGAACAAATAAAAGCCTGCCTCAAATACAGACTCTGCATGGGAACAGCTCCACAGCTCCATCACAGTGATCTTTTCTCCAAAGAAAGCAAATAAAAACCCACTTCTTGGGGGCAATGCCCCGTGCTGAGGGCTCTGGCTCTCCAGCGCTCCAAAGCAGGAAGTGCTGCCTTCAAAGTAAACTCAGAAAATTGTGATTCCCCCCGCCAGCTACCACCACAAGTGCGACTTTTAGGTTTGTTACTAGCGCTCTCTTTTTTCACCCAACATGTCTTTGCATGGCATGGCTGCAGATGGAAGTTTGATTTACAATTCAGAAAATATGATCAAATATGCTTAATATACAGAGGGAATGAGATATAAAACCCTGCTTCTACTTTAAGCCTGCTTCCAATAAAGGCTTGGTACCCTCTGAAGACAAACCCAATTTGAGGATATATAGTCCTTCACTTTCATCGTCAACAATAATATATTTTAATTATTTTTAGTTTAAACCAATGAAATATTTACATGGGCACTACACTTCAATAGTGGACTTTTGTGGACTGCAATGTATCTGAACAATGGCAAGTAACGTTTTTGTTTTTTTTCCATCAGTTTATAAAGGTTTTTACTTTTTAAAGGAGCAATCACTAACACTGGACAATTACTTTACAATTACAATTCATTTAATCGCAGCAAACAGCGCTCAGTTATTTCCGAATAATGAAATAATGACTGCTGTCTGTTATCAATGACCGTTGTCAAGGGCAACCATAACCAGAGATGAATGCAGATATGTCCAATTTCACATTAATAACTGTAAACAGGTCCTCATCACCCTGCCGGGGGTTAGTTGCCACTGAGTGGAAGTTGAGTGTTCAAATTGAAATTAAACAAGTTTGGGGATACGAGCGGCGCTGTTCTGGGGGGCGGAGACGGTCAAAGAGTCAAAACGTTTAGCTTCACCCACGGAGATGAACTCGTGACTCACCAGGTCGGAGTGCGCCTTCACGATAGAAATGACGTCTAGATGAGGAGAGTAGGAGAGTACTCCTTCCACCGCCGCACGCCGCGACGCCGACTTATCTCAACAGCCTGTTTGTGATGGAGGTGTTGGAGCGGCCGGACAGGTTCATGCTCCCGCTGAGCAGACTGTGCAGCGGTCGCCAGTCGCGTCTCTAGTGGCCATCCGCCTCTTTATCGGGCCGCATGCCGTCACGGGGCTCGGGGAGGGGTGTTTCCTGCGGCTCTCCCACTTGTACCTCACTGTTTTTGCCACAGTGTCTTCTCTCACAAAAGGCTCATCTTGGCTGTTCCAATGTTGTTCTCCTGCCGCCGATGTCCAACTTTGTCCTGTTGTGGCACATCGAAACGGAATACTGAAACGGAGTACTGTATAACTCTGTGTTTCTCAACCTTTCTCACATCGAGGACCTTCAATTTAATATGCCTTAGGACACGTACCGCCCCCATTTGACAAGACCCAGTCTGAGAAGATTTTAATTGTTAGATAGGATTAAGTCCAAACTTCCGCTTGTGTCTATACTATAATTAGGGAGATAACAGTGAAACTATGATCAAAAAAGTAATTATTTCACTTTCTCTTATGGCGCCAACGTCTTCTGAATGTAAAAAATGGTGAAGTTGAACTAATTTAATAAATCATTTTGCTGGTGACCCCTCTGGAAGCTCTTGGAGGACCCCTGGAGGTTCCTTGAACCGCCGGTATGATCCAGCGCTTGTCTTTTTTCTCTCTAATTTTGAGGGCCGATACACGCTGTTTAAAAGGGACTGAAGTGTCCTTGACCTCACTTTTTTTTCGCTGTCATTCTCCCTTTAGCGCGCTGCATCAGCCTTGGACCGACTGGACTACTTCAATTCTGACATAGTCACTCTACGCTTGCTCTAACCCCGTGGGGGCAAATCTCCAGCCCCTAGCCTGTGTTTAACCACCCCATGGCCCATCCCCCCCAACCCCCGGGAGATTTAACGGGCCAAAAAGTCGGGGCGGATGCGAAGTGAGTCGAGGGTTTGCGGGAGTTAGTGGGAGGAGTGGGGTGTGGGTGGGCTACTGGGGGTCAAGCCCCGCTGCCCCCTCGGCTCTCCGGACCGAGCCCGCCGGCGTGGAGTGGACGCTCCACCGCTGGTTAATTTCACCCTCCGGTGAACAGCGGAGCAGCGGAGAGGCCAGCTGTCCTCCACGATCCACGTCAAGCCAGCCATGCCTGGGCTCGGGGTGGGGGGGGATTGACGTGGCTCCCGGGGGGAAAGGTGGAGGAGGTGGAGGAGGCAAACGGGTTAAGTGACGGGTCGGGAATGCAGCGAGGAGCCCGGGAGTCTGTTAGAACGGACAGGTTGATGAGGGGGACTGACACTCCGCCGGCTTACCGGCAGGGATGGGGGTTGGGGCGGCGGGATGGTGGAAGGTGGATGTCTGTTTCAGCAGGGCGGGGGGGGGCAAGAAGTGTCAGCAGGATAGGATTGTCTGGCTGTAGGATGGAGACATGGGATTGGATACTGTGCATGTAAAGCATATACTGTAAAGAGCCGCCTGTTAAGCTCAATGCATTGGTGATGTAGGGTTGCCAGTTGAGTCAATGTTCTGACACAACCCTTAACTCACTGGAAAAGCAGTTCACACTAATCACTTGGTCCGGTGGATGGATAGATGGATGGATGGATGGTAAAAAATAGCTCTGAATGTAGATTAATGACTAAAATCTATACACATTCAATCAACTCAGTTTTGTTGACAGTGATGTACTGCTGAGAGGCATTGCCGTTCATACCTGGCAACGCCCAACTCACTTAAAGCAGCTTTGAGTCGCTGACCATGACCAGTGGATGGCTAGTCAAAAATGATTGTAATTGTATGTTTTTTTCATTGTAATACACAAAATGTATCCCAAAAATTATTAAAAATTTGATATAGATATTGGTAATTTGTTTCATAATTACCACTGGATTATTTATCCTACTTTCCCAGCTATTCTAAAGTTGACAGTTCACATCAAATTGAGACAAAAAAAATTTGACCTTCAAATTTGGACTTTGACGGTTATTAAAACAAACAACAACAACCAAAAAAAAACCACGTGACTTCTGGTACAGCAGTCGGGGTACAAGGTGGACTGTTCGATTAAGGCGGGGCTTTCGTCTCTTGCAGCCCAAAGGCCCAATTGCACCACACCACAAAAAAACCTGCGGTGCCGAGCCTTACCAGCCGAGCCTGGAGAGTTTTGGGGGTTTTTTTTCACCCGCATCGACCCGCGCGCTCGGACCTCAGTCTGCAAACCGGAAATACATCATGTTCATCGGCCATTATCGCCCCTCATCTTGGCAGTGGCGTTTACAGCCATTTCCTATTTATAAATAAGACAATTAGGCGAATCACCTTGAGAGGGCGTTATTTACGACGGCCATCCGAGGTAATTATGCATTGATTGAGTCTCCCGACAAAAAGAAAGCTTGAATAAGAGTCGGAGGGCCCGCTCTTTGTCTTTGTCTCGCTGCGTCTTCCTCCACCCTCGCTCTAATTCTCTCCATCCCCATTGTAATGAGTGATAAGCGTTATGTGACACTGTCTTTTTTTTTTTTTTTGGAGGGGGGGGGGGGTTCTCTCCCCGCGACCCTCGCAAGGTGAGAGAGAGAGCGAGAGAGAGAGAGAGAGCGGGGACGAGGGAGCAGATAAAAAAGAGAGAGAGAATTGAGCCGGAATAAGATTGAGGAGCAGATATAGACGACAATGACGACGATAATTTATTGTCATTTCGTGTCTTTAAGCTGTGACAAGACGGCGGTGGCGGATAAATCTCGCGTCGGGGAAGAGACACTCGCGGCTAATAGGATTTTGATAGCCTCAATGATGAAAGTCCATAAAAAATGACCGTCCTACAAGGGGTGGGCGAAAATAATTGGTTCAAAATGTACAATGGTGTGAATTCGCTCCACGGGAATGGATCCTTACTTTCCCGTGTCAACTGATACGGCCTCGTTTAATGCGACCCGTAAAAGCCAACATCAAGGTATTTACAATATTCATTTCAACATTTAGCGTGGAGTCCTAACTCAATGTTGTGGAATGACTACGTCGCTTTTTTTTTTTTTACAGCAGGTGTGTCCGAAGAATTTCAGGATCCGGGCCAGAGTGTTCAAAATTCGCCCTCGGGCAGGCTGGTAAATGATTTGTACACTATGATAAACAAGATATTAAATGACAAGGGGGCGGGGTTGAAGCTGCCCTCACCTCTCTGCTGTAACTGTGTTCCTCTGTGTTATAGCACGGGAGTCAGAATAGATTCAGGACTCGGTGGTCGAAATGCCACTTGATGCAGTCAATACAAAGACTTGTGTCGCGAGGAACGGATCGTTTGCGAGTCTTGCATCATTGGACCGGATTCTGGAGTCCCGGTCCTGGGGTGACCAACACCAACGCATTTAGATGGTCTTCCTTTCAAGCATATTCAATTAGTTTTTTGGTTCAGCCTGTTGCCACGTCTCGGCTATGACAAACAACACTTATTGCAAAATCACAAAAATAATGTATTTCTGTACATTTTTCTATTTTTTTTTTTTGTGCAATGTGAAAGAGTAAATCACATTCGATTTCAATCACAGCAAATGCCTCGGCCTTGGCCTAATTTATTTCTCAGTTTGTGAGTCAAATATTCACTCTTTGCCAGCGTTAATATAGGTCTTTGAGGTCCCCAAACCATGTTTTTTTTGACTGAAGATACCACTCAGATTATGCATTCTGGTTATTCTCACATGCCTCAAAACCATCCTGTTCCGGACGGTCTGTTTCAGTGTGTGTGTCGCTTTAAAGGAAAATGCTGCTGCTCCACACGCCCACTCCGGAGCTGTTCGCCCCAGTTTTGTGAGCCCCTTGTATGAAGTCGGTAAACTTTCACCAAAATCTGTTTCTGTTTTTGATCTGTTTCTGCACGCATTACTGTAGATCCAAAAGGCCTAATTAAAAAGTTTGTTTCAACTTTTCTTGGCCGTGCTTCAAGCTTGTGGGTGACACCGCACAGGGCTTTTTTTGTTTCAGTCAATTAGGAAACGTTAGAAAATACAAGAAAATAAACGAAATAAAATAAAAATGTGGATCCTGTACCGCAGCCTGCAGTCTATCGACTGATACTTCAATTTAATTATTTTAGAAAGAAACACAGCAGAATTATTTTTGAAATACTTACATTTCCCTCGTCTGCAGTTTTGTCACGGCCAGTTGCTCTTAATTCCTCTTCCTTTTATTTGATTTGTGTTAATTTCTGCAGCTGTGGGTGGAGTTCCTCAGATGGAGGGCGGTTCCATTTCTAATGAGGCCCCATGTGACGTAGGAAAGGATCACAAATCCTAACGGCTTGTTGAATCAGATGTTTTCTGAAACAAAGAGCTCACTAAAGTCGGACTGGGTCGTCTTATTTCACAGTTTGTGTGTTAGTAGATGCATCAGAGATCCAAAGTTTTTGATAATAGGTCACCTTTACACAGGCACACAGACACCACCAGCACACCGTCCTGGTTGCATCCCTCTCCTTTTCTCCCTCATTTTCTGCACTAACTATGACAGGAAGAGGCCACGTGCCCAATTGCTGTTACAGTTTTCCTGGACTTAAGTAACTCGGATTTGTTGATACAGGTTGTCGTCTGATGTTTCATTTTCCGTGTACATGTTGTTTGTTTCTATGTTAATGTTTTTCCATGTACATGTTGTTGTTTGTTTCTGTGTTTATGTTTTTCCATGTACATGTTGTTGTTTGTTTCTGTGTTTATGTTTTTCCATGTACATGCTGTTGTTTGTTTCTGTGTTTATGTTTTTCCATGTACATGTTGTTGTTTGTTTCTGTGTTTATGTTTTTCTATGTACATGTTGTTGTTTGTTTCTATGTACATGTTGTTGTTTGATTCTATGTTTTTTCATTAACATGTTGTTTGTTTCTGTGTTTATGTTTTCCCATGTACATGTTTTTTTCTATGTTTATGTTTTTCCATGTACATGTTTTTTTCAATGTTTATGTTTTTACATGTACATGTTGTTGTTTGTTTCTGTGTTTGTTTTTTTCCATGTCCATATTGTTTGTTTCTGTGTTTATGTTTTTCCATGTATATGTTGTTTGTTTCTGTGTTTATGTTTTTCCATGTACATGTTGTTTTTTTCGATGTTTATGCTTTTCCATGTACATGTTGTTTGTTTCTGTGTTTGTTTTTTTCCATGTACATGTTGTTGTTTGTTTCTGTGTCTATGTTTTTCCATGTATATGTTGTTGTTTGTTGGGACATGTTGTTTGTTTCTGTGTTTATGTTTTTCCTTGTACATGTTGTTGTTTGTTTTTATGTTTATGTTTTTCCTTGTACATGTTGATGACCAAAACATGGTAAGATAGTTCTTCAAGTTGAACTCCACTCCTTTCTGTCATGGCCCTGTGTTTATGTTTATGTTTTTCTATGTACATGTTGTTTGTTGGGACATGTTGTTTGTTTCTGTGTTTATGTTTTTCCTTGTACATGTTGTTGTTTGTTTCTATGTTTATGTTTTTCCTTGTACATGTTGATGACCAAAACATGGTAAGATAGTTCTTCAAGTTGAACTCCACTCCTTTCTGTCATGGCCCTGTACCGTTGCCGACGAGAGATGCGCTCACACTCCTCAGAAGTTGCTCCACTAAACCAAATGATGTGAGCGTAAATTATCTGAGTTTCCCAAAAGCCGGGGCGATACAAAGCCTAACGGCGTTTCAGGGGCGTTAAGGTCACCGGCTCTCGTCAAGGATTTCCCAGCGAGTGTTGTCCTCCGACGATAGCCGCGGCGTGATCGTAATCCGGTCTGTCGGCACGGGGTGGAAGGCCACGCAACTCGTTGCGGATATGTCAGATTGATTCACACCAGAACGTTGGTCCACACACACACACACACACACACACACAAACACACACTCACACACACACAGCCCGCACTTTTCCACATACTCCCGCTCTCGTTTACCTCAGGACGTTTTGTTTCTTGGAGCTAAACGACGGCGCTGTCATTCCACACCACCCCTCCTCTATTGAGCATTGATGGGGCTAGAAAAGGGAACGTGTGTGTGTGTGTGTGTGTGTGTGTGTGTGTGTGTGTGTGTGGGTGTGTGCGCGCGCGCGCTGAGGGCCAAGGGTTGACAAGCTACAAAGAGGACCTCGCCCGTGACTGTAAATCCCTTTCACAAAGGCGAGCCGTGGGTTGGGGGGATCGGAGCGATAATGAAGTTAGCCGTCCACTTCCGCTATCTACTTTTTGTCAGAGCCACCAGTGTCACAAGGGGACAGGACAAAAAGTGGAACAAGCTGAATCCCCCCCCCCTCCCCCATTCATTTAAAGAAAAGAAATAAATGCAAAGGGAAAATCAGAACAGGAGAAGCATCATCTCTCATGTCACTTCACCGTGCGCCTGCACGCCCACGGCACGCCTGTCTCACCTCTCAGCCCCTTTCCCCTCCTTGATGGTGTCACTGTGTCTGTTGTTAGTTCTCTGTTGTTAAATTCAAATATTTACCCCCTCCATCCCTCCATCCCTCCATCCCTCCATCCCTCCATCCCTGCATCCCTCCATCCCTGCATCCCTCCATCCCTGCATCCCTCCATCCCTCCATCCCTCCATCCCTGCATCCCTCCATCCCTGCATCCCTCCATTCCTGCATCCCTCCATCCCTGCATCCCTCCATCCCTGCATCCCTGCATCCCTCCATCCCTGCATCCCTGCATCCCTGCATCCCTCCATCCCCCCCATCCCTGCATCCCTGCATCCCTGCATCCCTCCATCCCTGCATCCCTGCATCCCTGCATCCCTGCATCCCTCCATCCCTGCATCCCTGCATCCCTCCATCCCTGCATCCCTGCATCCCTGCATCCCTGCATCCCTGCATCCCTGCATCCCTGCATCCCTGCATCCCTCCATTCCCCCATCCCTGCATCCCTGCATCCCTGCATCCCTGCATCCCTGCATCCCTGCATCTCTGCATCTCTGCATCCCTGCATCCCTCACAATTGGGAATGGGTTCAAATGGAGGCGACGTTATTCCGGCGGATCTGGCGGATGGTGGTGACATTACACTTCAGGGTTTGATTGTTTTTTCCACACGAGGTAAGTGCTCACAGGCGCGTTGAGGGCAGAATGATTTGTGTTTGTGAGCGTTTTGGAGAGTGTGCGTGTGCGTGTGTGTCTGTGTACATGTTTGTGCATAGGTATGAATGAAAGCGT
>NC_137194.1:7252899-7272899 GCF_960531495.2 Zeus faber | reverse complement strand
CCCTCATGCCCCCGAGGACGGCCGCTGTGACTCCTCCCATTTGTTTCAACACTACGGGGGGGGCAAAGTTGGGAATCCAGAGCTGATCGCTCGCGCCCGAGTTGACAAGATCACAGACCTGACGTGACGCAACATGGTGTCGCGCGCCGCTAGCGGTGAACAACGTTCCCTTTTTCGAGATTATCGTTGATTATAAAACGTGTGACGTAGGTTTGAACTCCTCTGTAGATTTTAATTATGTTAACATGGGGACTACCGACACAAATGACACTTTTCCGCGTTCTCGAGAACGAAAAACGGAAAGAAAAAAATATGCAAGACTGAAAAGCGGGTGTTCTTGGGAGGGGAGCGGGGCGCAGAACTTTCCACTTTGCCGGTGGAGGTAACTTCAAGCCGTGTTTGGCGGGCGGAGCAGGAGGGCGGTGGCTGGCCAGCCCCCTGATAAGCGCACTTCGTCCGCCGCAGGGAGCGAGGGCGCGTTTGTTTTCTCCCTCCAAAGAAAATTTTGCGTCTGGCGCTCGACGAGCAAAAGTGACAATCTACCGAGCCGATCAAAGCGCCTGCGAGAGAGATGTTGTTTTTTGGATGAATCACGAGGTTATAACGCTCCTCAAAGCTTTACCCTTTGCTGGGGATTTATCTCCATGCCAGCCCACAATTTAGGAACCTTCTTACACCGTCATATAAGTCGAGGGAGTTGTCGGCGGTTTTGCTGGGTATTTACGGCTCTGGTGCGATTGGCCGTGGGGACCAGGCGGGTGGGGAAGTGGCCGGGGGGGTGAAGGTATTTTTGGAATCCGGGCCAGACAGGAAGCTCCAGCTCCAACGCTGGTGGAGCAAAGTGGGGCGATGATTCACCTCAGCTGTTCACCCCCCCCCAGAGCGGTCGTGAGCGACGCCGATGTTGCTTATTTGGGAATGACGGTGTAGTCCTGTCATATTTCTGTTCTAAGGAACGGAGATGCTGCTTATGTCATAATCATGTTAAAATGACGTCATAATTGGGTTATAAGCGTCGCAAATTTTGCTCCAGTTATGTTACAATCATGTTATAAGCAAAACAGACGTTGCTTATGTTGTAATTATGTTATAAGCAACGCCATACCTGTTGACATTGGGATCTGAAAATACTTGGTTAAGAGAGTGTCCCCGTTACGCACGGTTACGCACAGTGTTTGTTTGGCTTTCGTTTCATTCAATTACAATATCTACATTACAATACAAACACAATGTTATTATTGGTTTGGTTTAGAGAAACAGGGAGCGGGGAAGCGCAGGGGGTCGTGGATCGCAGAGCGGGGTTGGCGACGACGCCAACTTTTTCAAAATATTTTTTAGAAAGGTTAAAAAATATTACGGATTTATATATGATAGATGTTCAGATGTTCCTTATGTCCTTATTAGGCTCTGATTATGTTCAAGGCAGATGCTGCTTATGGTATAAAGCAATAAATATAAATAATATAGATATAACATTTATGTTATAAATGTGTTATGATTATGTAATAAGCATCACAGACACTGCTCATGTTATAATAACGTTGTAATTGTAATATGTTTCATTTCAGGCGGCAATTCATACTGGAGCACTGGTGTATCTACACCCACCCGATATTAGTGCCGTGAGCTCCACCTGTGTTTACTCTGCCGTGACACCTCTGCGGAAAGGGTGTCGCACCACACTTTTCTTCATTTCCACAGAGCCACCTTAACTCAACCCCACGCCCCCGCTACAACCCCCCTGCCCCCCACCAGCCTTGCCCCCAATTTTTCATCCCTCTCCTCCCGGCCTCAAACACACACACACACACACACACTGTGGTGATTCAAAACTCACCAGCGATTCGTTCCTATTGAACAAATCTTCGTAGCGACTCGGGAGTCGGGAGTGAAATGAGCCGTTCGTTCGTGACTGGACTCCCGATTCGCTGACCATGACTAAAATGATGATTCTGGTGAGACTTCCATTCACAGCTCGTTGCGGCGACTGGATCATGTGAGCCAAGAGTCGGAAAAACCGAGCAACATGTTTTTACCGGGGCACTCGGAAAGAGCCGATCTCAAAAAAAGAAATGGCCGACCTTTTCATCACCGCCCCTTCGGTTCCCTCTCTCTCTCCTCCGGGATTCTCTGCCGCCCTGCTCCTCTGCCGCGCTCCACCTTCTACACCTTTCTTCAAACGTCCTCTCCTCTCCGGCCCTTCGGCCTCGCCTCGCGCCACGCCGTCCTCCCCGCGTTCCTTCTCTTTTATTCCGCCCCTCCTCCTCCCGTCCAACTCCCCGACCAACCTCGACGTCGTGAGGAAAATTCAGGCCGCGATCGCCATGGTTACCAGATCATCTGTTTTCCTGACGGTTTAACTTTTTTTTTTTTTTTCTTTTTCTTTTCACATTAGAGAGACAGAGGAACAGACAGGTAGACGGAGGAGTGGATGGAGAGAAAGGCAGAGGCGTAATTACGCCTCAATAATCCATGGCCTTGAAAAGTGTGCCGTTGCCTTTTGTGTATAAATATATAGATGTTAAGACGCATCGGCCGCCTCACAAAGGTAGCAGCCAGGTAACAGCAAAGGCAAACGCTGTGCTACCACGTCAAAGGAACAACATATTGATTGAATTGTAAACGTGGAAGTCCCGCTAAGAAATATATTTCTTTGATTTGATTGCTCGCAGATTATATTCCATTGTAAACCATGGATTTCATCGGGCCGCCTGCATGAGCGACGACTAACAAAAGCACAGAATGAGGACGGAACAATGAGGGAGCACGCCGGCAATCGATCACCCGCAAGTCTGAAAGTGTAAATAACCGAAACAAACATCCCTAAAAAGAAAGTTCAAGCGACATGTTTTTGGAAACGCATCGGCCCAGAGTTTTAACTTGGGAGGCGACATCGCCCCCTCCGTCACCCGCCGTGCACGAGGGCTCAACAGGCCGAGCGGCTGACGATGAGCTGGTGTAATTCGGCTTGATTTTGAACTTGAAATTTTCCAAAAAGATTGACTTTGGGACTCTTCATTATGAGTCGAGGAAGCGTTTCAAACTCCAAAAACAGAACGGCAAACAGCACAGGGTAACCATTGGCAACCAAATAATCCTTAAGGAAACGTTCCACTCTTTGGAAAGTCAAGGAATGCCCCGACACTCTAATCCGTACACCGTGTTTTTTGATTTATTTTATTTTATTATTATTGTTTTTTGTGATTTATTTTAAATGCGTTTTTAATATTCTTCCAACCAACAAGGAAAACTAAGCAGGCAGCATGTGTTTGGATCCAGAGAGAGAAATAATCAGATTCTTAAATCAAAGGGATCAAGACAGGCCATTGAGAGAGGCACGTAAAGGTTTTATTAAGAAACAGAGGGAACATGACTCTCAGTTGTGACTTTTGTTTATTTGTTAATTTGTTCCTTGTTTCCTTTCCTGAATAGCATAGTTGTTACTTGCTTCTCTCCTTCCATGCTTCCTTCCCTAAATAGCAGAGAATGACAGCTGCTGGCCCTTTTGCTCCTGGTAGTTAAAAAACAGTAAAAACTTGCCTTTATTAATTTATTCGATCGTTTGTTCATTTGTTCATTCTTTTATTTGTTCCTTCCTTCCTTCCTCCTTTCCTCCCTTCCTTCCTTCCTAATCTGAATAGCACAGAATGACAGTGGCTCGCTTTTTAGTGGCCATGTAGTTAAAATCCAGTTATATTTCCATTTAAAGACCAATTAAAAACCTGTTTGTTTATTTTGTTTGTTCATCCTTCCTTCCTTCCTTCCTTCCATCCTTCCTTCCCTGAATAGCACGGAACGACAGTGGCTGGCCTTTTCGGTGGCCCGGTAGTTAAAAAGCAGGTGGATTTACTGCTGTCTGTGTGAGAATGTTTTATTAGCACTGCGGACAGCTGCATCTCAATGGTGCCCCGAGGCTGCGTTGGGCGAAGTGTCTTCCTGTATGTGCCGCAATCAGCCAGAGCTTCCAATTTGGCACACGGTTAACAGGTAGCCACGCTGAATTAATCAGAGACGGTGGCTTCAGCGCATTTCTCCCCTGCATGATAAACAACTGGGGATCATGATTGAAATTTAAAATGACTGTCAAAACATACTTTTAGTTTATGCAATGCCATTTATGCAAAGTTTGCATGATTCATGACAAAATCAGAGATATTGGACTATAACAGCAGTGGGAGAATCATTAAGTGTGTGGGTTTTTTTTTTTTTGGTCAATATCTGGGCAAAAACCAAGTCTTTATTATAAGCTTCGATTTTTTTTGAAGGACACCAGGTTTTGCAAAGAATCTCTCTCATGCTGTAAAACTAAGGGCCCCAGCAGCGGCTTCCAGCAGAGCCCGGCCAGCTCCCTCACGTCGGCACTCAATTTCGGGTTTTTCATTTCTTTATTTATTTTCCCAGATATTCACGCTTTAGTCAAGGTCCTAGAACAAGCTTAAAGGTCAGGGTCAAAATCTAATGAAAGTTTTATAGAGTAGACGGCAAATTAATGGACTTCTAAGGGGGAGAGAGGTTGACTGGCGTCTACTCGAGAAGATTCGTCCCACTTTTAAGGAGTTCCTCTGAGTTAACTTTTAAAAGGGAAGAGGGAGAGGTTTTTTCCTCCATTTTCCTCTCCCTCGGCTCTCCAAGAGGAAGTTACGTGACTCATCCGTGAAGTCATTACTCAGTCCTAATCTCTATCCTTGTCGAGGGGGGTGGTGGGGCTCTCTGTTTTGTTATTTTAACACTTCACTTTGAATGTACACCTTGAATGATGAAAGCACATTCTATGGAAGAGCGCAGTCTCTGTCTTTGAAACCCACACTTTTGGAGGAGCGGAGCTGCGAGCTGTTCTTCTGTCGCCTTCATGCCGTCTTCAGCTCTTGGAAACGGAGGGATTGTTGCAACGCTTTCAGTCGGCCATATTGCTGAATCTAGTCGACAGCGGAATGTAGGTTTATATGGCGACATTCCATTGGGAACGGTCGGTGTAGTTTGCGGGGGAACTGGCTCAGGTTTATTTTCTTGTATCAGCCAAAATGCCACAAGGGCTCAGGTACAAGGAGTCACGGGGACAGCAGACAGCAAGACCACTCCCACACAGACCAAACAATGTCATGTTAATGAGAGTGTGATGTGCATTGCTGATGCGGCTGTCTGCTGTCTGTCACTGTTTATTTCCACTGCAGGGAGACACCGTGGTTACAACAACAGGTCTCGTCAATGCAATGGTCATGGTCCTGGTCATGGTCATGCTCATGGTACGGTGCATTCAGGCAGTATTCGGACCACTTTCCGATCTGCGCTCTGACTCCACTACTCAAGGACATTCACAGACTCGTTCCGAGGCAACTCCAACCTTGTCTGGGTTCTGTTGTCCTGTTGGGAGGTGAACCTTCAGCCTTGTGCTGAGCGTTCTCGGAAAAAGGTTTTCATCAAGGACCTCTCTGCACTCTCTGCCACCACCGTGCTTCACCGTAGGGATGTTGTTGGCCAGGTGATGAGCGATGCCTGGCTCCCTCCAGATGTGACGCACATCCAGCACAAAGAGTCCAACCACTGACACTTGTTTCTCATGGTCCGAGAGTCCTTTAGGTGCTTTTTGTACAAATCGATGTGGGCTTTCAGTTCAACTGGACCGCCTTTCATTGAGGCGTGCATTCCGTTTGGCCACTCAACGTTAAGATCTGCTTGGTGGGGTGCTGCCGAGACAGTTGTCCTTATGGAAGGTTCTCCCATAACCACAGAGAAACTCTGGAGCTCTTTCAGAGTGACCATCTATTTACATAATCTACATACATTCATAACCTCTTAAGTATGTCACATTTGGATGTTTTTCCACGTAGTATATTTGAACTATTTCAACATAGTATACATCGACGTCTGGTGTTTTTGGACGTTTTTCCACATAGTATATTTGGAACTTTTTCGACACTATAGTATGGCCAAATGTTGTTAGGTCACAGCCTTACTCCTTTCCTCTGTAATCTACATACAATACCAAACGATTGACATTATTTAATCATTGGGCAGGATTTGGAAAGGCACACAACGTTCTATAAAAGGTCGAAAGAATTAATCAAATTGGGATAGACCTGAGAGAGTGGAAAGGTGAAGGGAAAGGTAAAAGAAAAAACTCTGCTGCTTTGAAGTTCCAAAAGAACACAGTGGCCTCCATGCCTCCATCATTGATAAATGGAAAGAGTGAAGGGGTCTGAATACTTTCTATTCACTGTAACTACACCAGTTGATCATGCCTCTTTCTCACTCCCTCTCTCGTTATCTCTCTGTCTGTCTTAATCATCACTCATTTGACAACCTATGACTTCATTTATTCATCAGGTTTTTCCACACCAGCAGTTCTCAAGCCATAACCTTGGGACTACCAGGGAGTTAACTGGATTCGGTATCCCAGGTCTGATGAACAGTACAGGACAGGACTAGAATGTAGGTTAGAATTAATATTCCTGAGGACCAAGGCTAAGAGCCACTAGTCCACACCATCAAGCCTGTGAACCATTCATCAGTTAGCCAGTTACCCATATAAAAAATTCAACCCACTATACCACCGAGTGTTCTTTTAATCATTGGAAGGTGGAAAAGCCTAACTTGCAGTCAATCAACTGGTTATCCAGTGAATATCAGATCAACTGGCTATACCAACCACATTGGCTGGTCAGTTTAAGTTTGCGCCATGCTTGCTACGCCTTCTTCTTCATTGGGTTTGGTTTCCATCCTCTACCCTTTGTTATCCTGGTGAAGGCGGTAGTGCTGGCAGGGGCAATGGGTTGCCTCCAACAGACACT
The DNA here is from genome assembly GCF_960531495.2 of Zeus faber. Lineage (NCBI taxonomy): Eukaryota > Metazoa > Chordata > Actinopteri > Zeiformes > Zeidae > Zeus > Zeus faber. The sequence goes on along the minus strand of NC_137194.1, from coordinate 7,266,111 downwards.
CGGCAGGGGGGGCTACTTCAAGTGGAACTCCACACAGAGTTAAGATGAGAATATGCATAACGTGCTCCATGCAAAGGAAGAGCGTGGAGGACAAAGACTCCCATCGATGTTACGGGCGTAGATTTTTCTATTTCAGTATTAAACTGTGAGGCTTTTGTTTGGAGCCTCAGACAGCGTATGTTTGGGGAAGCAATCACACCAATTACTCCGTCTGGCTGTCAGACTGTGTACATATGATGGTGGTGGGTTTAGTTTGCGTTAATATGGGGAACTCGTTGGTATAAAATCTCAGCCTCTTGGTGAAATTTTAACATTGCAGATTCCCACCAGAGTTACATGGCTCTTAATGGAGTGAATAATTAGGATTGCACTTTCTTAAGCAATTGCAGTGCTCAAAAAGCAACGATGATAGCAGTCATCTCCATCAACAATAACAATCCTCTCTTTTTCTCTATGTGGTTTTGGCTTGTTTTCGTCCCTCGGTTTGTGTGCATGTGTGTCGGTGTGTGTAATTGTGCAGTGGGGGCTTGTTCTGTTCTTGTTGTTCTGGTGTGTACCAATATTGATTTTGAGCTCTGAACGACTCGGTTTTAGATATAAAATAAACAAGTGGATGGCTTGTTATCTTCTTTGTCCTCTTCTTCTGGCTTTTTATCGAACACAAAACCACATGCACACACGCATGCACATAGCAACAACAACAAAAAGTGCCTCATTACATAAAAAAAACATTTTTTTTTTTTTTGGAACACAGTATCTTCACCCATACTAGGGCTGGGTGATGTATTTATGATTTATTAGTATTCTAATATGAGATATTACAATATACTAGATATTATCTTGGATTTCAATATGTAATATTGTGATATTATTACAATAAACATTACAGTAGACTGAGGCCATTTTATGAACTTCATAGACTGTTTAAGCCATAATGGTCATGATATCCACATATGTGTAATGACATACTCCATAGGCAGGATACAAGGAGAGGATCTTTATCACAATCCAAGCAAAGGTACGAAAAGATTCAGGTAAAAATAAGTCAGAGGAAAATAGGGTTCGGCAACCCGGAAGTCAAAAGGTACGGGACGGTGAGGGGTAGCATTACCGCTTGAGGGAGAGTGGTGCACTGAAGGGAAGCTATAGGGAGTGATAACAAAAGCTGATTGAGAAGTCGTAAGGGGCAGGTGAGAGCGATTAGCATCTGGGTGATGTAGAGCGCTGGACAGAGGGTGTGGGAGTGGTTGTGACATTATGAAAGCACCCATAGTCATATCCCAAATGACGGCAAATTACCCATGTCATGGTATTCATCAAAAATGTTGATGCTTGATTTTGTCAATATTTAACTAGCACGAACCTGGGTGGTCATACTGCTGTCATACAAAAGCTTTTGCTTTTGTATGACAGCAGGGATTCACGACAACCGCTTGCTCAAGAGCCCTCTCTCCTGCTTCCTTTCTCTTCCTTATCATTTTTCTCCGCTCACCGGGTCCCATTTATCAAACCCTTCATCGTATATTTGTCTGAAAATGTGGTCGTAATTAAAAAATTACAGCAGATTCAGGAAGGCTGTGGGAAAGCTGTGATTTGTTTGCAAATCAACGTGTGAATGGATCCTGAATGAGTCACATTGATATGCTGCATGTCCATATGTATTTCATGCTGCAAACGACAGTCTTTAGGTTTCATTCAAAAATTAAAATGTCCTGTTGATTGGTGTTAAATGGTGTTACACATAATATATCATATACTGTATATTGTATAATAACATCATATTTAGCAATCTATAGAGTGGTGTAGCAGAGATTGTAATTGAAATGGCCAAATATGGAACTGAATTATAATGTTTCATAACTGAAGTAAAGGAACTTATTAAATACTATATTGATTCAATCTCCGATATAAAAAAATATATATATTTTTGCTGTTATCCAAAAACAAAATTGAGGAGGGAGGAAGGAGAAGAAAGTAGAGAAAACAAGCTGGAGTCCATGGCCGAAAATAAACAAAATAATGGAGAGGACGCTGGGCCGTCCACACACTGGCTGTTCCCGCTGCTTCTCCTCAAATACAAAAACATGTTTTCTAGACTAGGCTTTTAACTTGTTTCTTTTGGTTGTTTCAGTTGTTTAAGAGATACTGTTCTGGCCTCAATAAAATGAAATAGTGTTGGCTCCACCGGAGACGAAAGTTTTGCCAGAACAATATGTGATTCACTGGGAAAAGTTACAACAAAAAAGGGAAGTGAAAAGCTGGAAGTAAAGTCTTGGCAAAGCCCAACAGAAATATGGGGAAGACATTGGGCCAGCCATGCAATAGGCCGCGCAAAGCCTGCTGTTCCCACTAAACCTCCAAAAACATAGTCACCAACCGCCAAACCAACCAATCGAGAAAAGTAAATTCTAACAGCGGCAACAAGACAAAACAAAAGGCAAACTGTAGTTCTGAGGGAGCGGCGTCTCCTCCACCCCCTCCACAGGCCTCCTCGCGCTGCTGCCGTCTTGCGATTTTGCAGACGTTACCCGTCGGCTTTGCAAGGAACCTGCGGAGATGATAGGCGTAGATAGAGAGCGCTGGAGAGAGAGAAGCTCAGAGGGAGGGCAAGAGCACATCCCCGAGGCACATTCATTACCTGTTTGTTTAGCATGGACGAGAGCGATTAGGAACTCAAAGAGACACACCATGATGCCTCTTGCCCGATTCTTAACATGATGCCGGAAGAGATGTCTGAAGCCGACCATTATTTGGGTACATTGTCATCTACAGTACTTAGGGACTGCTCTTTATTTCCTGCACCGAAAAGAAGGCTGTGGCAACTGTTTAAAGAATGTAGACCCCTGTATTGCACGATACTATACTATATTGCACTATACTTCATCACTGAAGCAAGAACCTAGGGTCCTGTCCAACATTAATAAGAGTGCCAATAGAAATAACATCATCACTGTATAAAATATATCCCATTCCTGCTTGCTCAAATACGTGATACATGGTCATTTTCTGTAATCCCATTCTCAAAATGTCAAAATATTGTTTTTGTTAAGGAGTTTTGAGTCTTTCTAGGCCCGACCACTGGAGGTACATTTTGAAGAGTGCAGTACACCAGGGGTGGCTTTCTCAAGGCTCCCTCCACAGAAATGTTTCGATGCTAATCATGTCCAAGCAGATTAGAGTGTTCAGAAGACGGAATGATGGTCACCGTGTTCGCGACACAGCCTCCTGTGGGCAAACTGCTCTCTATTCTCTGCTGCTTCCGATGAAACACTTTGTCTTTCTCCGACCGTGTATGATAAGAAGCAAGGGCGCAGAGCTCACAGTAACCCAGTCAATTGATAGTGTCTTAACACAAGACACTAGTGTCTCAAAAAGACATGGGCAGAAATTGTTGTACCACGGCTTAGATAAAGAAATAGCTCTCTAAATCTCTTTGAAAGTACATTTCAATGTAATATTTCACGGACTGTATTGCGTGTAAACTCCGGATTCTTTTTTTTCACTTAGGTAAATGAGTTCATCTTGCGAGGCAGGCGAAGCGAGTGTTTACGGCCTGCGCGAATGTGTGTGTGTCTGTGGTGTGAAGGGACTCCAGGTTCCGCTCCCGTGCACCTCATCCTGTCGGCTCCTCGTCAAGGCTAAGGTCGGCCCGGGGTCGGCCCCATTTCTGATTATCCCAGATGATTGGCGGCGCTGTCGGCGGCTACGGGTGAGCGACCAGGGGGCCGGACTCCGGCGCCTTATTGGAGGGAGACCCCGTCCCCGGGTTCAGGGGCGGGGGTCAAAGGTGACGGGGAGGATGCGGGGGCAGGGAGATGTTAGCTTATGATTGGTTTATGAGTGACAGCGTCTGGCACGGCGGCGGAACACGAGGTCAAGGTATCGCTCCTGTGTTCTATCTGCTCGGGCGGGCGCTCGGGCAATGGTAATGGGGTTTACTTTCATTTAGAATGGGAATAAGACACGCCATCAATTGCATATGTACAAGGACGAACCGGACAAACTGTTCATAACTGCCAGTGTCCTTGGCACAGGATCGTTGGCTTTGCTCCGCGGGTTTTATCGGTTTACACAAAATCAATCCAAAGATTTATAATTTGAAGGAAAAAAAAACATTTCTAAATGATTAAATGGAAATGTCAGACGTGAAAAAAAAACAGGAGGAAAATTGCAGTGTCAAAGCAGCTCAGATCCAAAATAGACGAAAATAATATCAAATTAATAAAAATAAAATATAGAAAAAAGAAAATGATAAGATGCATTAAACCTCATAATTAGTTCAAAAATGGCTAGTATACTCCTACTTGCATTCCAATTTGCGTTGGCAGTAGACGTAAGAATTAACAATAAACAATAGAGATATACCTAACAATAAACAATATACCTAAAATAAACAATGAACAATAACAATACCCAAAAGACTAATGATAAACAATAAAAAAATAACCAATTTAAAAAAAATGGCAACATAGGCAAAACCAAAAAATGTACTCGAAGATATAAACGTTTTTCCAATAAACGATAAAATAGATGTAACCTATCCACATAACACCGTGTACAGACACTGAAAATAACGGTATATAGCAATAAGTGAGTGAGCGCTACATCAAAGCCGACCACACACAGAGCGAGAACCGAGATTTTCCTGCTACTTCTCCCTCCAAATCCACCCCGAAGCTGTTCCTTTGTTGCATTTTCTGTTCACAGTGGTATTATTACGTATGATGTGGTATGTAAATTCCCACCGCCTGAACATAAGATGCCTGAACCCTTTTTGGGCCGTAACGATTCATGACATTATATTGGATGTAAACATACATATATACAAACGATCATTACATCAATTAATACAAACATAGATATATCCAGGTGTGAAAGTAATTGAATTGCAAGAAAAAATAATTGCAACTACTTACATTACTAGTAATTGTGTGAGTATTCTCCTGATGATGTTGTGCTTCTCGTACTTAGGTATTCATAATGTGACGTGGTCACAGAGAAGAGCGTTCTTAGCTTATACCTTTACATATGCATATGAGCTAAGAACGTACAAAAATAACCGAAGATAAAGAACAGAACAGAACAGAAATAGCCACATATATGAAAATACACAGAATATACAGAAAGTGCAATTCTACGCACAGGCTTAATTCTAGGTGTATAAGGTATAACTTATTACTATGTTATTACCAAATCATGACAGTCCGACATCAAAGACCAAGTCAGCATAGGAGTTAACTTTTTGTGTCATCCCACACAGAAACACACTGGGATCTTCACTGCGTGGAGAATTAAAAATGGCGGCCACCTGGATCTTTTCCCTGGCGGCGTTCTGGGCTGTTTTGCATAATCAGGCCGTACGCAGTCAAACCCCACACACTGACAGTCGTAATCATCTGATTGGATAAGTAAGGACGTTTTTGCTGGAAAGTCGAGATGAGTTGCTTAACACTAATTCCATAGCCCCGAGGTGGCTACAGCGTTCAACCCAGTGGTCGGGGGACAAAGTACAGTTGTTACGCTAAATTGATGGGCATTAAATAAAGATCAATCTGACTTTGGTCGCAACTAACCATGGACGCTTTGGCCCAGTTGCCGACAAGCAATCAACACCTTGTTTGGCTGTATGGCTATCATTCTGCAAATCCGATAAGTCGAAATAACTAACTTAACAACAATATCCATGAAAACCAAACATTTTCTCATCCCTGTTTAAAATTGACGTTCGGTGTGAAGACTTAGGTAAGGGTTATCGCCTGGTTTATCCCGGGTTGTTCAAAGGCATGGTTCCTTAAATATCCCTAAATGGATGGGGAGGGGTGGGGGGTAAGAGAGTGACTGAGAAAGTGTCCCCGTTACCGCAATGGCTTTGCTTTATTCATAGGAACGGGAAACGCATTCGCTCCCTCTCCAGTGTTACCCATTGAGAGGGAGGCAGGGGTGCAAATCTCTCCTTCAGAGGACATACAGAGGAGAGAGTTTTTGATCGACATCATATTATATTCGAGGGCTTTAATGCTTGATCGGAATGACGGCTGAATAATATCATTTAATATCAATTAATATCATTCATTTTTGAAAAAAATAAAAATAATTTTAGATTGGGCTATTTCAGAGATTTTTTATGAACAAACCTAAATTTTCCACTTTTTACAAATAATAATAATATTAAATAATATTTGGAGTGAAAATGTTTACGACCCGCCTCTCTTATCTGATTGGCTAAGCGACTATAATGTGACATTTGACATGTCATACAAGGGATTTCAAGCGGCGCGCTCCAAACGCTAATCTTTAGTGAAGGCGCGCGTGGTTTCGGATTGCGGACATGGCACCGAAATGAGGTGCCGGAATCTCGCTCTGCGATTCGATCCGGTAGATACCGATCGGATAGGAACCGGTGCCATAGTGGTACCGGTTTCCGGTACCCAACCCAACCGTCCTGCGCGTGATCGCGTCTGGATTCAGAGTGTCCAGGGAGAGGAGGGGCTGTTCACACACGGATCCCTTGTCGTTGTGTTTGAGAGAGAGAGTGAGAGAGAAGGAAAGAGAGAGAGAGCGGGGGCAAGGAGGGGCTGAGCGAATCAATGCGCTGTGCGCTAATCTACTATGGAATAAGATTTTACCCATTTTAAATTGTAAAAAAAAAATTTAAATCAATATGCGGCGGTAAATCTTGATATTGTGGCGGGCCGCCACAAATAAATCAATGTATGTGAAACACTGGATGCAGTCAGTCTGACAGGTCTGGGTACAAGGGTTTGACAGAGCACAAGAGTCCATCTGGATGGATGGTGGAGGAAGAGCGGAGCAGGGGGTTGGGGAGGATATTCCGCCAAATGGTGACTCCAATGAGACTTTAAAAGTCAAAGTCATGATATTGTCAATTTAGCGAGTGTTTCCATCTATATATTATAATTTGTATAACATCAGCCTTTTATCCAAAGCGGCATTACAGCAAAACCGACTATACATCACAGTCATACTCAGCCACGCCTTCAGTCCAAACAAGTGACATCAGCGGAGTGACAGGCAATTAATGAGTTGATTGATTACAGCAGGTTTTACTGCAGAGACTCGAACGCTGAATTTCTTGGTCGCGCTAATTATCCCAATCAACCAACCGTTGTATCCTCAATATTTCCAGGACCACGCCTAACACTACCGCCGAACCTATTACTTGCCTTCATACGGAAAAACTTCATAGAACCGTCGAGTTCATAAGCTACCCTGGTTCTACCTCGTACATGGCTCTGGCCTGTACCACCTGTATAGTACTTGCCTCTATACTTACCTGAAATACCTTATTGAATTAGAGATTGTGCAAAAAAAAACTGCCTTGAATGTCATTAAAATGTGTCTTCTGATACCTGCAGACACGCTGATTCGGTGTTCTCGGCTTTATGCGAACCCCCAATTTGAAACCGCGAAAGACGACGTCGAGGGAACGGAGGAGCGGAGGAGCGGAGGAGCGGAGGAGCGGAGACAACAGCAGATGAGCGGCTGCAGTGCGGCGCGGCACGTCGGAGGTTCAGTCAACTAATTAAACCAGAATCCAGCTAGCCAGTCTGGCATTTACATAAAATGATATCCTCTCCCTCCTCTCTCTCCCTCTCTCTCTCTCCATCACTTTTCCAAATCGTTCTCCTTCTTTGACGCTTCCTTGACATGCCCCCACCACCCCCCCGCCTGCGCTCTTCCAGTTCCATCCGCTTTCTCTCTCTCACTTTCATCCACCGCTTTCTCCACCCGTCCACCCACCTGGTTAAACCCCCGGGTCATCTTTCACTTTTCTCTTTGCCTCCACCGCGCCCCCCGACTCCCCCCTTCTCTCACACCCTCTGATCCCTAATGGGTGTCTTCACCTGTCAGAGCCGCTCATTACATCTCAAAGACCCGGGCTTGGACGGGGAGCAGGGGGGAAGGACAGCGGCTCCGTGTTAACCATTTGGCTTTGATATCGCCGGTCATAATATCGATTGCAAACAGGGTTTTAAAAAAAATATACATGGGGGCCCAACGGCTTTGATGCCCATTTCTCCTTAAAAGGCAGATGCCGGTTAGAAGTAGAATTTCTATCTCTTGGCAAGCGGCAGCCTCTCTCTTCTTGCGCGTGGCCGATATTTGCATCATCAGGAGAGGCGTCAACATGGGAAAGGGCATATTAGGGAGCACACGCGTGAGGCCTATACGGAAAAGACAGGAAGACAGAAAAAGACAGCAAATGGCAATCCAATTTGCTTGCTCTTCAAGTGCCTCTCATGGCTCTGGATCTAAGTAGTTCTAAGATCCCTCCCTGGTCCCTCTGGTGGCTTCTGAGCACTTCTTTCAAACCCGCCAGAAAAATATGTTAAAATTAAGTGACGGTTGTTGTTGTTGTTGTTGGTCGAACGTTGATCTGAATAAAGAAAAAAGGGAAGAAATCGCCAACCCCCGAGAAAGGCGCTTTTACTTTGAAAGCACGCCTTTACTGGTCTTGTAAATCAAAGCCGCTCATTGCAGTTACGAGCTCAGAGGGTTTTATAAGCACAAGTTTACAGTGGCAAAAACTGGACAAAACAGTGTAAAACTGCACTGGAAAAGCCTGTCAAATCGACAAAGCACCCAACAGACAATCCTCTGGGTTGAGCCTCGTCCACATTACGCCATTTCTGTCAATCGTGAACGACAACGAAGGAGCGGCGCCCATAACGACCGACATTTGTGGATTTTCCGCCCCGTCTACGCACGCACACAACAACGGCCGTCTTCTGAGGGAGCACGGCTCTGAAGACGGAGGGCAATGCGACCGGAGCGTGGTGGTACTCCTGCACTCGCCAGGGTGTGTCTTCCCATGGGGTTCTTGCGATAGGCAAAATATCTTGTGATATTTTGGCACCGGCACAAACATGGATGCCGGACAGCTCGCTACTGTTGTTGTGCGCAGCAAATTCTGCACCGATCTGACCCTCGCAAGTCGACACTTATTATTCCACGGGTTGCTCCTCCATTTCAGAAGTCCACTCCGATCTGACCGGCTGTTGAAAAACTGCCGTTGCCATTTGAGGCTTTGACGTGGACCCGCCAAAGGTTTTCTTTGAAAGGCCGATAAAATCGAACATGTTTGATTGAATCGTGACCTGGCCGATTGGGATCGCAGGGAGACCGATTAAGAGTCTTTCGCTCACAGATACATTTGGACGGCAGCTACGATTCTACAGCGCGGCAGCCCCAGACCACCCCGGACCGGCCACGACCCAGCCCGATCTCAAATCGTTGGCAAATCAGCCTTGAAAAATCACGTAATGTGGCCCCGGCTTTACTGGGACTTCACAGGAACACGATGCCTCAAATGAATTAGCAGATTATTCATTTGTAACGAGCCAACTGTGTGAGCGGATGTCTTGGGTAAATATGTCACCTCCAAGGGACCATCTGCTAGTCGGCGGAAAGCTCCGAGCAAGTTTCTGTTTGAAAGTGTTAGCGGGCCCCCGATCAAGCATGTTTTGGGTATTCCCTGGGAAAAGAACCTAGAAGGAATCTCTAGTGTGAATTCAAAACTTCACATCCTGGGTTTGAGTAACACGCATGCAAAAGCCTTGAAGATAGAAGAACACTGTTGGATTTGTTATACATTCTTATCATCCACCGCATGACGACACAACCTGCAAGGACCCGAAAGCCAGGGTACGTATGACTGATTTCAAGAACTGAGGCCACAATGTGTCCAGTGCCTCTGGTGGCTGTGTCCAGAGCAACTTACAACCACACCCATACCAATGCCAGGCCAAACTAAAAAACACCTCAATAAGAAACACGTTCAACAGGTGTTTCCTGCCATTTCACCAAGTCCCATTCATGTTAAAAAACTTTTCTAACATTCATTTGTCAGAAGATTTAATTTAATTTAAATGATAAGGTCACGCCAGGTTACCATGGAAAAGCTCCCCGGCCTACGACCTACCTACCTACGATTGTTTTACAATAATATTGTAAAACAATCGTAGGTAGGTAGGTCGGCTTTTGGTATGTATCTAGGCCAGCATGTTTTTGGCCTCAAAACAGCTCTATGTGAGTGAGTGGAGTCGTGTTATCCATTATACACAGTCAATGCCCAACACAGTGGCATCAAACAGCCCTCAACACAAACATACACTGAGAGAAAACAGCAAACTTGAACAAGAAAACAGCAAACTTGAACGAGAAAACAGCAAACTTGACTGCGAAAATAGCAAACTTGTACAAGAAAACAGCAAACTTGAACGAGAAAACAGCAAACTTGAACGCGAAAACAGCAAACTTAAACGAGAAAACACAAGTTGGTGTAGCGTGTCTTGTTTTTTTGTTGTTTGACTAACTTATCCCAAACTCCACTGCTCATATGAGAGAGCAATTTCCATTGCTGGAAGGGTTTTCTAGTTTTTCATGGGATGTGATATGATATCAACGAAGAAACCCTCACAGTTTGGCTCGCTCAATGTCAATATCTGATAAGCTTTCCCAAAGGCAGTATGTTCAACGGTTATCAGATGTAAAGGGGACGGCTCGGATGCAGGCGGAGAGAGAGGCGAGGGAGAGAGAGAGAGAGAGAGAGAGAGAGAGAGAGAAGCAGGAAGAGGGGCTACTTTGCTTGGTGCCTCAGCAACCTAAAGAGGTCGCAGTCCTACTTATGGTGGGTTCACGTCTTGACAAAAGTAACCTTGCTCCTTAGGGGAGAAACATAATTTCCTTTTTGGGATGAAGAAGTTTAATAACCCCTGGGTGCTACGTATTCCCCAGCCACCGACCCCAACTTAGCCAAACTCTACAAAATAGTTTTTTGAGTACGGAAAAAGTGCATTTATGTGTGTGTGTCTGTGTGTGTGCGTGTGTGTACGTGTGTGTGTGTGTGTGTGTGTGTGTGCGTGCATGCGTGCGTGCGTGCGTGTCCTATAAAGTTCCTGCTGTAGTGAGTGACCGATTCTTCCAGCGCCAATAACCCCTGTACGTCCATGCTGAGCCTGGTCCACGCGTCGGCTTATTCCACACGCGGTCCCTCATGTGGACACGCCGCGATTCCACCCACACACACACACACACACACACACACACACACACACACACACACACACACACACACACACACACACACACACACACACACACACACACACACACACACACTCTCCTTTCCCCATCTCCTCCTCGCTCGATACACACCCCATGGGGCACAGCATCGCTCCGATCGAAGCAGCAAGACAGAGCTACCAAGGTCTGGATATTAGGAGGAATGTCTGTGTGTGTGTGTGTGTGTGTGTGTGTGTGTGTGTGTGTGTGTGTGTGTGTGTGTGTGTGTGTGTCTGTGTGTGTGTGTGTGTGTATATCTCTCTATATACGTACCCGGCTCCATTGATTCCCACCGGCAATAATTTGAGGTAGGTACAGGCTCTCATCCTCCCAGCTCATGTTCCAGCGATGGACGGAGAGGCAAACGGGTACAAAGGCAGCACCATTCCCGAAAGCGTGAGGCAGAGTGTGGAAACTTGACAGGCTGAATTTCTACGGCTCCTTCCGGACTCATAGAACGTCCCTCCAAAAAAAAAAAAAAAAAAAAAAAAAAGGCATACGTCTTCATCCGACCGCTTAACTCAAACGAAGACCTATTCAACGATCTTCTTCTTGGGTGGCCGGACGGCGGACTGAGCACTTTTGAACCCTTGAACCGGGGGGAAATGCAGACGCCAGCGGCTGGGGTCGACGCCTCGTGACCCGAACAATAAGGCTTCGGTAAACAATATCAACGTTTTGACCGCGACCGCTTGACCCCTCCCACGCGCGTCTGCGCTTTGACCGGGCCTCAAAACAGTCCATCGACTTCGCCGATGGGTATCTTGAATGGTTATCCCATACGGTTGCCACGGCGGCCCGGTGGTCAGCACTGTTTGCATGATCTCCCCCATGTTTATGTGGGTTTTTCTCCAGGTTCGCCTTCCGCCCCAAAGACACGCCTGTTGGGGCGAGGCACCCGGAAGCCGAGGCCCCCGGCCAAGGCACTGGCTCTAGACCTAGGATGGGTGAAACGCAGTGGACAAATGACCCCACAGGGGTCATTAAAGGGCATTTTGCACTTCTGGGGGGGCCGGCGGAGGTGGAACTCGTCTGCTTGCGTTCACCTGAACTGAGCGACGCCTGCCTTCGACACACGTCGGCCACCGACTGCCCAAAAAGGCGAGTTGTAGACGCACCTGTTTGTGTCACCCTTTCAACTTCCCCTCACTCTCTCTCTTCCCCCTTTCAAAACACTCACTTTCCTGCCGTGGCTGATACGTATTGTCAGGACACCTCCTCCACTTCCCCTTTCCCTCCGTCCCCCTTAATTAGCGCTGCTCTGATGTCTGACAGTGAGCAACCGGTCAATCCCCGGACGCCAAAGATCTGGGTGATATGCCTGACTCAACACGCACGCACGCACACACACACACACACACACACACAGTTTTTCAGATTCTTCTCTCACTTAAAACGAAGCCCCGCTCGCATCCTCATCCCCTGATTGACACGTTAGCGAAGACTAATGGAGGATACGTCCCGGCGGAGAGCGCTAATAAACACATTGACAGGCATAGCAGGATGCGTTAGTTAACACCTCTGATCTCCCAGCGCTCGGGCCCCCAACGGGCGCGGAGGCGGACGAGGACGATGATTGTTTCGGACGCCCTTCCACTTCGATTCGGCCCCGCCGAAAAATGATTAAACAAAAAAAAAAAACATGATCTTTTTTTGAAATCATTTTTTTTCATCAAATTTTTTTAAGTCATTTTCTCCTGAAATACCACTTGATACCACTTTGAGTTGATGCTGTGGTGTTTGCTCCATCTTGCTGTGAACTTCATTTGTCTCATCCACTCGGGGAGGCTGAAATGTTTGAGATCGACCGAAATATAATCACGAACGTACTGGAAAACTGTCCCTAACTTGATCCAAGTGGGTCATTTAAAAGACACACACACCGAACACACCGTCAATGCATTGAAATGTAACTTGTGAACTGAACATATAACTTTGATGTAACTTTCCGTGTCACAGTTACTTGTTTTGGTGGGATGCAAGGTGTAAATAAACCGCATCCCACATGAATTATACCGGAAACCATCGCCTTGTCGCCCGTGTGCCTCCCGAGTCGCACGGGTGACCACGAAACCCCGACAGATTTCAAAGCTTTGTTCGATATGAACGAATCGTTTGCGAGCCTTC
>NC_137194.1:7222899-7250399 GCF_960531495.2 Zeus faber | reverse complement strand
TAGATAGATAGATAGATAGATAGATAGATAGATAGATAGATAGATAGATAGATAGATAGATAGACAGATAGATAGATAGATAGATAGATAGATAGATAGATAGATAGATAGATAGATAGATAGATAGATAGATAGATAGATAGATAGATAGATAGATAGATAGATAGATAGGAGGAGGAGATACTTGTCATCCATCTTCATTAGCTCCTAATGGAAAGGAAACAGCCCAAACGTCTTCAGCTCCAGAAGCATTAACATGCCGCGCCCCATTCATCCTGTATCCATAGATTATATTATCCCTGTGCGATGGACGCAAAATGCAATCCTCGGTTATTTTCTTATTGAATTTAAGAAATAGATGTCGTCCGTGACAATATACAGTGTGCCACCTCCAGGCTGAATGTTTTACGGGATTTTTAATTTTGTCTTTATTTTTTTTTGGAGCCCGTTCACTTACTTACTACCTGGATCAACGTGTTAAAATATATATCTACATTCAAACGAGCTCAGTTCAAATTTGCATAATTTAGTGTGTTTTAACGAATTGATATAATTAGAATGTTTCATCCGCTTCTGTGGAAGCAGCCGCGCGGGATGAAATACAAACTACCGGGCGGCACGGGGAAAAAAAAGGCTGAGCTCGGCACCGCGCCTCATTAAATCTCCGCCTCGCATAAATTGGAGCGCGCGCGTCGGAGCGCCGCCGCACTCCGTTAGCCTTTGAAAAAATAACGTGATGATTTATGAAAACAGTCATTGTCGCACCTTATTAAACGGCGGCACAACTCCCGTCACCCCGAGCTCGTGCTCAGACTGCGTTTGGAGAACCAAGGTTTCGGGAAACGCCAATTTGGGGCTCGTTACAAACTGACGCGCGACGCGCGACACGCGACCGTGCGCCGTCGACAGCCAACAGATTCGGACTTCCTCTCCAAAAACAAAAACAATCATTGGTCGTCATTTGCAGGTGATATTTATCTATTGCACATCGATCATAAATATTTATTTTTATCGGTATCCACCGTCACGGTTTCCAAATTTCCCGCAACTTTTAGCACATTGGGCTAAAATGCAACTTTGACCGCTCGTCTTCCCGTCGTTTCGTCAGATGTACATTTTCCCGCCCCCCGGATAATCATTTTCCCGCTTTTTTTCAGATACAAATTTTCCCGGCAAAATTTTCTTTCCTCTTTTTTTCAAATCGGAGGCTGTAGACGACCGATATTTTGTGATGTTTTTTATTTGATATTTTGTTTTATATATTGCATTTTTTAAATTTGATTTTGTTATTTTATATTGAGGTTGACGGTACTTGGTGCTCCGCCACAAATGAGCATGTACGTACGTTTGGGAAAGGCCGATCACAATAATATAATATATCATTCATTACAGAGCGAGAGAGAGAGAGAGAGAGAGAGAGAGAGAGAGAGAGAGAGAGGGAGGGAGGGAGGGAGATGGTGGAAAATGAAAGGCTGTCTCTTCTTCATCTCCTGCCGTTCTGTCTGTCTGGACCAGACCCCCGACTGTGGGAGAGAGAGAGACAGAGAGAGAGAGAGAGAGAGACAGAGCGATAGAGAGGGGGAGAGAGAGAGAGAGAGAAAGGGAGAGAGAGAGAGAGAGAGAGAGCGATAGAGAGGGGGAGAGAGAGGGGAGCTTGTGTTTTACATATGAACACCAATTACACCGCTTTGGGTTCGGCGGCGTTTTTTGGAGCTAATTGTTTGTACTAATCTTCTACCTCATCGCCTCCAAACCCCAACAACTGTTATTACCAGAGTCATTAAGTGGAATCATTAAACGTTCATTCCCTTCGCTCTGATTTTTTTTTTTTGGGCGGGGTTTTCAACCAAAAAACGATTTTGAAAAGGATTTTCCCCGAACGCGAAGATGCTCGTCCTGCACATCATCACAGACGCTGGAAATATGTTGGTACTGATCAACAGGAAGCACAAAGTGACAAGAAGTTCTGTATTCAACTCTTTACAAACCCCTGACGTCCCCCATGTCCATCAACCCACTCACATCCATCCCATCATCCATCTGTACGTCCACCCATCTGTCCATCCCACTGTCTATCCACCTGTCCAACCATCCATCCATCTGTCTGTCTGTCCATCCACCATCCATCTGTCTGTCCATCCATCCATCTGTCTGTCTGTCCATCCACCATCCATCTGTCTGTACAACCATCCATCCATCCGTCTGTCTGTACAACCATCCATCCATCTGTCTGTCTGTCCATCCATCCATCCATCCATCCATCCATCCAACCATTCATCTGTCCACAAATCCATCCACCCCACCATCCATCCCACTGTCCAACTGTTTGATCCATCGTACCATTCATATGTCCATCCATCCATCCGTCTATCCATCCATCCATCCATCCATCATCCATCCATCACACCGTCCATATGTCCATCCATCCATCCATCCAGCCATCTATCCCACCATTCATCTGTGCAGAGACGTATCCATCCCATCATTCATCCATTCACTAGCCGTCCATCCATCCATCCATCCATCCATCCATCCCTGCCACCATCAATGCCTCCTCTTCCTCTGCTAGTCCCCGTGCAGGGCTTGGAGGGGTGTGGAACCCGCCTCAGCCCCAAAAATAATCAGAAAACCGGAGGAAACAAAACAAGGAGAAGGCGCCGACAACAAAGTATTCTCATCTAATTTGTTAACATCCATGTGAAGGAACCAAACAGAAACATCAGTTACACGCAGGGAGCAAATTTAGAGCGCCGCCTGTTTGGATGATAGAGAGACAGTGAGGGAGGGAGGGAGGGAGGGAGGGAGGGAGGGAGGGAGGGAGGGAGAGACGTTTGAAGTGATTTAATTATTCCCAAATTAAACCGACAAGATGGGGAGGGAGAGACAAAGCTAAATATAACAAATATAACGAAAGCGCAGAACAAGTGCACACGTGCCTGAGTTCGCCCACACACATGCACACACACACACACACACACACACACACACACACACACACACACACACACACACACGCAGACACACACACACACACACACACACAAACACACACACAAACATTTGTGATTTAAAAGAGAAACAACATGGACGTGGAGGCACGGAGGGAGAGCGATGGGAGGACAGAGAGCAGTGAAATTACAGACACATCAATCAAATCATAAAAATACAAGGTGGAGACAGAACTGCAACTATTTTCTTCAGAAAGTTCAGGGTGTGTATGTGTGAGTGAGTGAGTGAGTGAGTGAATAAGTGGTATTAAACAATAAACAACAAATGATCAATCAAATAATAAAAGTACAAGGTGGAAACAGAATTCCAACAATTTGACTTTGGTGCTACTTGCCCACATTTTAATGCAATTTTAAAAATAAGTAAATACTATGAATATTACGACTTTTCCGAATTTTATTACGAATTTCCGTTCGTGAATAATAAGTAACAAGTGCAGCCACTTTAATTAACATTTCACAAAAATAACATTTTGATCCAATCCAAAACAAAATAAATATGACAGGTAGGTCTAGATAAATAATAACGTTTGTGGTGTTGTTCGTCTTCATCGGGACGCCGCGTCGCCATGTTTTACACAATAAATATTTACCGTCTGTTTTGGGTCAGAACTTAAATATAAAAAAAAACACCAAACGATGGATATGTGTGTCCAATGACACATCATCTCTCTGCTTCTCTTCTGGACGCTGTGCTCCGTCTCTGCTCCGTGTGTGTTTACTGTGTTGACAAGAGCAACCTGCCCACGAGGGAGGGGGCGGGGCTTAGTTCTATATCGGCAAACGTGATTGGTCAGAGCTGAAAGGTCAGCTTTAGATGGTCCAAACTGATTGGCTTTTTGTTGCAACCTGCCGAGCGCGGAAATGAACAGATCTGCGGAATTGTTTTTAATCGAAGCGATCGAGTCTATTTTATTTCAACATTGGGGAAGAAAATATGGCGACAATTATCGTTTTATCGCCCTGCACTAATTCAAATTGTGCTTAGAGGGAATTATTTTCACCCGACGCTATGACCGGAGAGATTAAAATATGTCGGACCTCAGCAGATTTTCCCGGTCAAAAACCGCCAATAACGGGATAACGGGAACTCTGCCCACCATGCCCCCCTCTAGAACTGGCATCAGTGCGAAGGCGTTGAGGCGCCGAGCGGGCTTTCCCAAACCGGCCCGCTCGGCGCTCCAATTACCATCTTGCTGTTCAGAGCGGCGGTCAGGGCGATCGACAAACAGCACTTCTCCCATCTGCGTGGTCTTAAATGTCGCGACGAAGCCCCTTGGTCTCCGAGCAATTGAAGGCCGAATGGCTCCTCCTTTAAAGGACACTTCTAATTTAGTGCCAGTATTTAAACAACTTTGATAAACAACCGCGCTAAATGCGCGCAGATACGCAGATGAAAGGTGGACAAACGCACCTAAAATGTGCCAAGACGCGCGCGCTCCTACACACACACACACACACACACACACAAACACACACACACACACACACACACACACACTAAGAAACTGCACTGCCGGCATCTGTCTGAATTACAGGAGAAGTTTTACAGGAGTCGGGCGAATGTTGCCCCATAACTCCAGTGTTCCGATGTCAGCACATTTCTTTATGGCAGGAGGGGACAGGACAGCCACAGGGCCCGCTTTATTAAGGAGCTCAGCACAGCCAATTACAGAGTTACGACTGTTTGGTTAAGCTGGAGACGGTTGGAGGGGATGCGGAGGAATGAGGAGGAGGATGGAGGGGGTGGGGTGGGGGGGTGACAGGAAATCACAAAGCGGAGGAGGATTCTGAGAGAATGGGGGGGGGGGGTGGAATCGGCAGCAGAAACAAAAGCCCAAAGAGAACGACAACTCGACAACCATGAAGTGGACGCCCAGGACACCCCAGCACACCCCAGCACACCCCAGGACACCCCAGAACACCCCAGCACACCCCAGGACACCCCAGAACACCCCAGGACACCCCAGAACACCCCAGAACACCCCAGCACACCCCAGGACACCCCGGAACACCCCGGAACACCCCAGCACACCCCAGGACACCCCAGGACACCCCAGGACACCCCAGGACACCCCAGGACACCCCAGCACACCCCAGCACACCCCAGCACACCCCAGCACGTTACCATTTAAACATTACCCATTGGCCGTTACCCATTGGACGTTACCCATTGGACGTTATTCATTGAATGTTAGCCATTGGACATCATCCATTTCGACATTACCCATTGAACGTGACCCATTGGACATTATTCATTGGCCGTTACCCATTAGATGTTGTACTGTAGTGTAGTGTACTTGAAATAACGTTAGATATTAGGAAACTGCATTGCGTCAATATTGATCTCCCCACGTTGAATTAGTATTGATGTTTTCAGTCGTTTTGGTGACGTTCAACATGAAAAACTCAACAGGGTCTGCATTGAAGCAGCTCTTGCACACGGTTCAATAACCATCCGTCTAGTGTTGACGCTTCGGTTCATCTAATGTTGAAACAATGGGGACTCAATGATTGTACCATAATTGATTTAATGTTGGACCTATGCAAAAATGTGCTTCAGACAATTGCTTAGATATCAGGGAAAAAACACCATTGATTTAATATTGATCTTGCTCTTTGTCTTGGCCATCTATAAATCATCAAAAAATCAAGTCCTTGTCCATGTCCAACACTGAACCAATGTTGATTCAACTCTTAAAAGCTGCACTTGCCCGTGGTTGAAGAATCGTTTCGGTATTAAATAGAATTAATTTTTCATTTCATGAATCAGTGCACATCAAAGTCAGGAACATAGATCATATCAGGACGTCTTGTATCAGAAGTGCGACCAGAACGAGCGCGGACATACTGTATTTATTATTTACCAGCCCCACGCCGCAACAGAATGAATTCTCTTCTGCAACTTGATAAAAGGGAGAAACTTCAGATTTCAGATTCAACAATTATGTTTAATTATGTTATATGAAATTGACGCTTTGTCACCCACCAAAGTTTCCACAATACAACCAGCCTAACCTTAACTTAATACGTGCAAGAATGGTTTAGCTTTATGAAAGCGTCGAATCAATGTGGATTCGGTTTGGGACACGTGCACATATCCGTTCTGGATAGATGGCCAAAATGATGCGCACGTTCACCACTAACTCATTGAACGGATATCGTATCCAATGCTGTTTCAAGTACATATTGTTCGCTGGGAGCTCTGTCATCAACGTTTCTCATTCACTCATCTAGAGCAGTGGTTCTCAACGTTGGGTCCGGGGACCCCCAGGGGTCCTGCGATAGGTTCCCCAGCAAATTGATGGGCAATTTGATCGTAGTTTCACTGTTATCTGCGCAACTAGAGTACAGACCTGTGCATATATTAATGTATATAGTAGTCGCCATAGTATATATATATATATATCATTCTCAATCAGAATCTGCTCAGATGGGGGTCCCAGCGACAAAATCCACTTCCAACGTACCAAACTGAAGATCCTCCGTATGAGAAAGGTTGAGAGATTGAAGCGACCGAAAACCTTCCCATATATGGTCATTGGTTAAATCTAAACTTTTCAATGCAACAAAAAAAAATGTTTAGAGCAACTCAGTTTTGACCCGATTTGAATCCGCTCCTCTAACCGATGCCATGAATGCAGTCGTTATGGACGGTGGTGGTGCAGATCCGGCAGACGGTTTGGCGGCGTGCCAGTTTAACACCACCCCACCCGCACGCTGGCCAGCGCTGCAAAGGCCGAGTGGTAAAAATACACACACACACACACACACACACACACACACACACACACACACACACACACACAGTGCAAGCCCTTAGGCGCTGCTGTCCTCACATCGCCAGCCAACTCATTTGCATAGCGACTCTGATAGCAAGGAGCAGACAACTGCTCTCCTCTTCTCTGCAACCTGCGAGGTTGAAACTGTCCAAAGTGTTATGTGTGTAATCATTTATAAAATATAATTTATTTTCCTTGACAGAGATCAGGGAAGGTGGACTGATTTAGACATTTATACTGTACATGTCTTTTGTTGCCGTTGACAAGTTGAGGAAAGATAGTTTTATGTTAGATCAGGGGGTCGCAGCATTTTTTGGCCCATAACCCTGTTTTTTTTTTTAGCAATTACAGAATGTGAAACGGTCTTCTTTTTTTCCTTTAAATGATTCTTTTGGAGCCAGCACCATGCATTTGATATGTGGCAATTCACATTTAGGTCTATAAGCAACAGATTGCGACTAATAAAGATTTGTTCTTATTGTAAGGTCTCAGGTGAGATTACAAATGGATATAGAAATGATTAGATTTATATATATTATTATATATATCTATTAAAAAACATTTTTTTCATAAAAAATATACCTATTAAATATCAATATATAGATTAGAAATGTCCTGCAACTCCTTCTGCATATCAAGTGACCCCTCATGGGGTCGCGACCCCAAGACTGATCTTGGGGGGTCTGGGTTGGGTGGATGTGGCAGAGTCTGAGGTCACTGGAAGAAATGCAAGGCCTCGACACTCCGATGAAATGCAGGACGACTATAATCAATGAAGGACGTCTGTAATCAATGAAGGACGACTGTAATCAATGATGGACGACTGTAATAAATGAAGGGCGTCTGTAATAAATGAAGGACGACTGTAATAAATGAAGGACGTCTGTAATAAATGAAGACATGTTTCCAAGCGCATGGGGCGGACACACAGAAAATGCAAAGTCGCAATTTCAACAATCCACGCGCGTACGCGTACGGTGTACACATTCCCGTGGACCAAAGCCTGAAGCGTGTTGTCATATGCCGACATGTGCCTCCTCCAGCGTGCGCGCACGTGATGTCGACACCAGCGGGCGCGCTTTCAGGTCCTCGAGCGACCGGACCGGAGCGTCTGTTTTGGCGAGGGACCGTGCGCGTGCTTGTATCGACTGGCGCTCCGGAGCAGGTGGCTTCAGTTCCGCGCTCGCAGGGCGACCCCGCCTGGAAGTGGTCGCCAGGTCGGCAACCGTGCGTCAGCCTTCGGGCGCCAAGACCGGCAAAACGGTCTGCGTAGGGTGATAAGGATCCCACGCGATTAGAATCCAGGTGACAACACCCCACCGGC
Organism: Zeus faber; assembly: GCF_960531495.2. Taxonomy (NCBI): domain Eukaryota; kingdom Metazoa; phylum Chordata; class Actinopteri; order Zeiformes; family Zeidae; genus Zeus; species Zeus faber. The sequence goes on along the minus strand of NC_137194.1, from coordinate 7,242,285 downwards.
TCAACCAATTTTGAAGGAGTAAATCATTGTGTCTGGATGACAGTTTGGGGCAACCGGGCAACCGGGCAACCGGGCAACCGTTTTCGTCGCGCCCCCGGTTCGACCGGCACGTGGAGGCGTCGCACCGCCGATACGCACGGGGTGCGGCGGCGTAGCTTTCGGCGGGCGGAGGGGGGCGCGCCTCACCCTCTCCCAGAAACCCCCGCTCTCCACGTCCGTCGCCACGCCGACCCCCCTTCCTCCCTCTCGGCAATCGAGATAATCCGCCCCTCGTTTCCCCTTTTCCTCTCGCCCTCTCGCTTTGCTTCCTTCGCTTTATTCCCTTTCCCGTTAATACCTGAGCGTCTGGCACTCCCTCTCGGGCCCTGGAGATTTTATCAGGAAGTGTCCGCTAATCAGCCGGAGCGGAGAGGAAGCCGGGAGCCTCTTCTTCTTCTTCTTCTTCTTCTTCTTCTTCTTCTTCTTCTTCTTTCATGGCGATGGGGGGAAGGAGGAGGAGGGGGGGAGGGTTCGATTTATCAGCTTTCCCGCAGCACTTTCTGTCGCTCCTGCATTTCCCTCCTTTGCCGAGGCGTCGTTTAGTCCAAATGACCCCTCGGTTTCGTTCCGGGTTAGGGTTAGTGTGTGTGTGTGTGTGTGTGTGTGTATGTGTGTGTGTCTGTGTGTGTGTGTGTGTGTGTGTGTGTGTGTGCGTGTGTGTGAGCGGGAAATCTTTTGTTGTCAGTGAAGTGCTTCCCAGAGAGAGAGAGAGAGAGAGAGAGAGAGAGAATCCACGCCGGTGACAGGATCGGCACAAATCAGCCTCCACCGTGACTCCCCTGTTTCATCCGTCGACTGATGTCCTCTTAATTATCTGGCGCGCAAACAAAACAACCTCAGAATGTCAACTCGTCTTCCCTCCGTCGTTCTCCCTGTCGCTCTCTGCTTTTTTCTCCCCTCTCCCTCTCCCTCTCTCTCTCTCTCCTCTTGCTCTCTCGTTCACTCTCAACGACGTTGGCAGATTGGTGAATAATGGAGTGGCTCTGTCAAGTGTGTGTGTGTGTGTGTGTGTGTGTGTGTGTGTGTGTGTGTGTGTGTGTGTGTGTGTGTGTGTGTGTGTGTGTGTGTGTCGGAGAGAGATGGTGCGTGTGTCTATGATTTACAAACATGTTTTTTATTTTACGTAAATTCTTTGTGTGTGTGTGTGTGTGTGTGTGTGTGTGTGTGTCGGAGAGAGATGGTGCGTGTGTCTATGATTTACAAACATGTTTTTTATTTTACGTAAATTCTTTGTGTGTGTGTGTGTGTGTCTGTGTGTGGGCGTGTGTGTGTGTGTGTGTGTGTGTGTGTGTGTGTGTGTGTGTGTGTGTGTGTGTGCGTGTGTGCGTGTGTTAGAGAGAGATGGTCAATATTGTAAAGGTTTACAACAGGTTGCAGGTTTTTGTCATTTACATACATTTCTGTGTGTGTTTGCGTGTGTGCATTTGGGTTGTGTGTGTGTGCACAATGTTGCACGTGTGTACAGTCCATTGGTTTACAACATTGCGGAGGGTTTTATTCTACATAATTTCTGGGTCCGTGTGTGTGTGTGTGTGTGTGTGTGTGTGTGTGTGTGTGTGTATGTCTCTGTGCGTGAGTGTGTGTGTGTGTGTGTGTGTGTGTGTGTGTGTGTGTGTGTGTGTGTGTGTGTGTGTGTGTGTGTGTGTGTGTGTGTATTATTGGAGATGCACTGGCAGTGGTAATTGCATGTGCTTGGTAGTAGGTTGCTAGTGATTAGCCCTGGGGTGGCCCATTGGCTTTGAGCCCCCCCCACCCCACCCACAGACACACACGCGCACACATGAACACACACTCTGTTTTGTCATTTATTCATCTTTTTGGTCTCCCAACACATACACACACACACACACAACTGCACACGCGCACACGCACACGCACCCAAGGTCATGCAATTACCACTGCATCTCCAATAATACACACACACACACACACACACACACACACACACACACACATGCACGCACGCACACACACACACTGACACACACATGCTCTACTTTTCCTCCCCTTCTCTATTTATTGGCGATGGGCAACACAAAAGATCTTCCCTTGCAAAAATACACAAAACCATTCCCAGAGAAAAGCCGGGGTCGGGCCCCATTCGTGTGTGAATGGGGCGCTAGCGCACTTACACACATACATACGTACACACACTGGTGTGAGACGCGGAAGAAGATGGATGGAGAGAATCGAACATCGCACGGAGGTATATAACAGCGGCAAGAGCTTGAATAAGTAAGAAAATAAAACACAGAAAAGAAAATACAAGCGCCTTTAAATGTAATGAATATAACAAATACATTTTTTGAAAGATAACTAAATAAAAAAAAAATACATTTAAAATGTATAAAATAAATAAATAAATCAATGAAATGGAAATGATTCACTATAATGAAAAAATCATAATTACATAAATACATTTGTTACACTACAATATGTTGTATTTTCATGTTTTACATTTTGAGAGACAGAGAGAGAGACAATGAGACAGAGAGAGAGACCGAGGGAGACAGAGAGAGAGAGAGAGGGAGAGAGAGAGAGAGACAGAGAGGGAGAGAGAGAGACTGAGAGAGAGAGAGAGACAGAGAGACAGAGAGGGAGAGACAGAGAGAGACAGAGAGGGAGAGAGAGAGACCGAGAGAGAGAGACAGAGAGAGATAGGGAGAGAGAGGGAGAGACAGAGAGAGAGACAGAGAGGGAGAGAGAGAGACAGAGAGAGAGAGAGAAAGAGCGGGCGCTCGCCCACGCCGCTGCCTTGAGAAACAAAAAGTTAAAAGCATGTGGCTGTCACCTTCCGCCACCTTTTTTTCTGTCTTTCATCACATGGAATAGCTGTGGAACGTGAGGGAACCTTCGCTTGCGTGCGTACAAAAAAAAAAAAAGAAATTAAAAAAAGAAAACATTTTTAAACATTTAACAGAGGAAACTTGTGGCGGATAAAGATGGAGTTTGAAAGGTGTCGGAGGCAAAGCCATTAAAATCTGAGACATTTTAATTCCGCCTCGGCGGGAAACTGTCACCGTGGCTTTTGCGTTTATGTGCATATGTGTGTGTGTGTGTGTGTGTGTGTGTGTTTTCACTTGTTTTATTTTAATATTTTTTCTTTTATTATATTATAAACGTCGTCGTGTCCAAAAAAAAAAAAAAAAAAAAAAAAAAAAAAAAGCCCAGGCAATTCACTATCTACTCGTCTGTGGTTTATTCAAATCGACTTTAGCGAGAGAAAGGGAGGGGTAACAAAAAGAATAATAGGTGGAGCGAGAGCGAGAGAGAGATAGACTTAAGGGGGGTGGAAGTCAAGTGGATGGAGGTAGAGGAGGAGAGCACACCTGTCCTCCCGGTGCCGCTCATCCTCCTCGGGCCATCTGCTCCTCCACATCAAGGGCTTTGCATTGATTAGCATGCTATTACACCTTTACCACGGTGCACGTGTGCCTGTGTATGTGTATGTGTATGTGTGTGTGTATGTGTGTGTGTATGTGTGTGTGTGTGTGTGTGTGTGTGTGTGTGTGTGTGTGTGTGTGTGTGTGTGTGTGTGTGTGTGGTTGGTGTTTTTAATTGTGTAGGTCACAATGTGTGGCCAGCCCCCGAAATATACGCCCATGCATCAGGGACTTGTTTGGCCGTAATTACGCCAGTGCATTGGAGGTTTCCAGTAGCAATGCAATACGGGTGTGTCCGTGTGTGTGTCTGCGTGAGTGTGTCTGCATGTGTGTGTGTGTGTGTGTGTGTGTGTGTGTGTGTGTGTCCATCTGTAACCAGGGTTACAGATGGACAGAAAGCAGCAGGATCACCCCCGCTCCTCTTCCCCCTCAGTAACTGCCCAGGACCCAGCAGACGTTCAAAATGGAATGTTGCGATATTCGCCCGAGCAGGCGAGTGGGGTCGCCGCCCACCAGGAAACGATGCGTCTGTCGCGAACAAATGTTTAAAGAGGCTCGGGAGTCGGGCCGACGAGGATCCGCCAGTCTGGCGTGAGAAATCCATTCACCGCTCGCTTGGTTACCCCGACCGACTCAAACAAACAAAATAGTCGGAAAAATTGAAAAGCTTTTTTTTCTGCTGAATCGCTCACAAAGAGCCGAATCGCGGAAGAAAGTCGAAGATTTCATCAGCACTGCCCGCATCAGAGACTGATAGGTAAAGGAATGACTGATAGGGTGTCCCCGGTGCACATGGTGCTTTTTTTTTTTTGTTCAATAAAGAAGCGGAGTAAAATAAAATACATCAATATTATTTCAATGTTTCGTGTGTTTTATTTGGAGGAACAAGGAACAGGGACATGCAGTGGAGCAATTGCAATTTGGGCCCCGATCGCTCCCTCTCCAATACGCATGGGGAGGGAGACAGGGGTGCAAATTGCGCCGGCCCTGCTCATATATGTATTCTGTCCATCAGCTTTTTTACAACACCAATTCCACCAATATAGACATGTTTGGACTCCACCAATGAGAACGCGTACCTCATGAATATTCATATCTTGCCCATTCAAACACTATTGTTGCCACGTTATTCATTTTGCAAGGATTATAAAAAATAACGCCGGAAAAGGAGTTATTGGATGGATATTAATGGATTTATCCAAAGTTAACAAAAAAAAAACCACACAACAAAAAAGCCTCAGCCTCCGCCCTCCCCTCTGCACATGCCTGCATGCATGTGTGAAGATGGCCCTATTATGAGGGGTTTCAACATGTAAGACCCCAAACTGTGTTTATTTTTGGAAATTTGCAAATGGAGATACAGCAGTGAACGGTTACCCCTGATGTCATCAAATTGCCACAAATTAAGACTATGCATAGTTGTTTATTTTGTGACTTCTCCTGAGTGACTTTGTTCGATACGGATGAATCGTCGGCGAGTCGCGCATGGCTGCCCTCAAATTGTTTGATTTCTGTACGTACATCACGGAAACAACTGGAGAGCAGAGACAAACATTGCTGCCGGCTGAATTGTACGCCTCGCAGCCCATTCCACTTTAAATAAATGATATCTGCGCTCGCTCTAAGTAAAGAATTTGCATAATGTGAACATGGCTGAGACTGTTTGCCTGAAACTACCCGTAAATGTTGCATTAGTTTCATAACCAGATTCTGGTTCCGTGTACAGTGGAGCGTGTCTGCCATGATCAGAAATTACGAGGAAGTTGTTTGAATCTTGTACGGATAACGAGGTATTGTGATGAAATGTAAAAGAAGAAAAAAAAAACCCCTGTAAATCAAGGTCAGATGTGAACAGCGAGCGTTATTGCTGTAATTAAGCAAAACAGCCTTATACATAATTGATAGTTTAAATCTCCAAAAAAGTAATGATCAGATGCCCTCCAAGTGCTGGAAAAAAAAAAAAAAATCTTCTTCACCTCAACGGTGTCTAGGTAATTTGTGTATTAGGGTGAATTCAAGGTCTTCTCTGCTTTAATTGTAGTTGTTTTCAACTTTGTGCGTTGCTCTTTATGCTGATGCAGGGGCCGAGCGGTTTGGGGGGCTAAGACAAACACAGCTTGGGAGCCCTATGGCTAGAGGGGAAGGGTATCGCTGCAGGTCAACGCTAATGACTTGTAGCCGATCAATATCAAGTGCAATAGAAAAACAGACAATGAATAGCTTAACTATTATACCTGGGATATTTAAAAAATATATTAATGGCAACCGTTTGTAAATCATCTTTTCGTATCTTTTTCTTTTTTGAATTGATATCAACTAGTGCTGTCAAACGATGAAAATAATTAATTGTTTGACATTAATCACATGACATTAATGCCATTAATTGCACTTTTTAAATGCACAAAAATTGTATCCGTAGTTAAGCCAGTGCAATGGTAAAAGTTGTTTTCTATTTAAAAAACATCGCCAGCGCAAACCCTAATCCATAGCCATACTATGATTTAATAATTGAGAAAATAAACACAATTCTAACGGGAGAGTTGCAGGAGACTGCAGCCATTTTTTCAATGGTTCAAACAGAAAATACAAAAGTATAACTGATGTGTTTGTGTTAAACTCGGGAAAAAGCTTTGACAGCATCACAAAAAATGTATGCCATTAAAAATACATTGGTTATGCGCTATGGGGCCTTTCATGGGGCCCCTGGCGCCTAATGGTAACCTTGCCTTAAGGTCCAGCCCTGCGCTGATGACACCTGTTTTAATGAGGGCCTTGCCCTCAATGAGTTTCCTAGGTTTCCGAGGTAAAAGTTGGGAGAAATACATTCTCCTGGTCCTGCTCCTGGTGCTGGTACCCAACACATGGCGGCTAAGTTGGCAGTTAAAAGCTTTAAAATCCATCTTCCGCATGAGCCCGACTGATTTTGTTTGTACTTAAACCTTGTTATGAAGGCTCTAGCGTGCCTAATAACTCGGCTGGAGGTAAGCAGGCTGGAGGTAAGCAGGCTGAAGGTAAGCAGGCTGGAGGTAAGCAGGCTGGAGGTAAGCAGGCTGGAGGTAAGCAGGCTGAAGGTAAGCAGGCTGAAGGTAAGCAGGCCGGAGGTATGGCGTACGAAAAGGCTTTCAGAACTCCACCTGCTCATTAAATGTGCGATAACTGATATCCTTGATGAGATTTCTCTGATTTTAAAATATCCTGTCGTCTCACAAGAGGGGTTTTGGCGTGATCGTGAACCAATAGCTCTCGGCCCATCTGTTGCAAGAGCAGCCTGTGTGGACAAAAGCCCGATCCATCTATTTTGCTGTATTCTAGACGGAGGACTCCACTGTGAAACAAGTGCCGCCGAGCATCGAGAACAAAAGCGTTGTTGTTTGGTGAAACCTTCAGACAATGGGGAAGTTAAATCTTGGATGAGCATTGCACTGGCTCCTCTAAGCTGTAGCGCTCTCAGTAAACCACTCCCTTAACGCGTTCTATGGTGCCGCGCTGTTTCGCTTTGACCAGCATCGTACGGACGAACGAACGAACAAACAAACACACAAACGAACGAACGATTGCAATCGAGGTGCCTAGGCCCTCAAGTGCACCTCCCCTCAGGCCTTCATGTCGTCTGAATGGAACAATCAGTTTTCAAAAGCACAAGCCAGACTCCCATTAGAAGAAAGTAAACTTGCTTCCCAATCAGAATCTGTTCATTGGCTCCACTTCTCTTTCAGGTACGAGATTACGCACATTTTGGTATTTTGTAGTATTTATAGAGCTTATTGTGCGTAATCACCGGGTGTCATGACATTTCACTGCATATATGTATGAACGTATGTATATGTATGTGACAAATAATCTCTTGAACTTGAACTTGAACTTGAGTAATGTCGTGGTCATACTGTAGTTGGTGCATTGTAACGCAAACAGATAAGAAGCGTGAAAAAAAAAAAGAGTTCAACACTCTAAAGATTTAGAGAAATAACTGTGTGCTCTATGCACCAGATGAGGATCAATTACAATTAAAAGGAAAAAGCTTGGCAAGGGGTTCAGTCTCTTGTTTGCCTATTGGTTGTGATTTACTAGTGCTCCCTCTAGTGGCCGAAACGTAACATCTGACAATTTGACCAAAAAACACCGGCAACCAAATGCTCATAGGTTTTGTTTCTTTCTGTCCGGAACTAGGAAAGCTCAGCAACTCCTTGCAAACATAACAACTAAACCACATTTTAAAAACTAGCACCTGACTTGGTAAGTGAGCATTATAATCGCTCAATGAAACTGGTAAACCTCCTAAAATCGTCAGCAACAGCATCTTCTGACAAAATAGCAGCCTCTTGGCGATTGCCGTACGTTATGCGCAACACGAGCATTTGGACGGGCTAACACACACACACACACACACACACACATGCACACACTCACACAAATAAGCACCCACGCACGCACACACACACACACACACACACACACACACATACACACACACAAACCCACACACACACACACACATGCACACACACACACACACACACACACACACACACACACACACACACACACACACACACACACACACACACTGTTGGCAGGGGAAGCCTTGTGAAGGTGTCAGCTGCAGCATGAGAATCCAGATCCGTTTCACGCCAACAGGATCAGAGCACCCAGCCTCCTCTAGTGAGTCGTCGCAGTCGGAGACCCCCAGCCACAGCTTTGTACTCACAGAGAGGTGGGATTCAGTGTGTGTGTGTGTGTGTGTGTGTGTGTGTGTGTGTGTGTGTGTGTGTGTGTGTGTGTGGTTGTAGCAGGCATTTGAAAAAAGGCTTGGCACTTGTCATTGCATTGACTGTGTTAATGGCAGTGATATTTAAAGGATTATTTGGAATTTATTAGTGTTTATAAGCCTTACAAAAAAAAAAAGCTTTTTGATACAGGTTCTGACATTGTGTTGTAGCCCCCCCCCCCAAAAAAAGCCTAACATGATTCTTAACCCTTGATTAAGTAAAAAAAAAAAAAAAGATAAGGTCATTTTTTGAGTTGAACGACTAGTGATAAAAAGTTCAGCTCTTTTAGAAGATTCGACTACTCATGAGTGAAAAAGATGTGTTAATTTTTCGTTTGATTCAGTTGAAGTATCGAGACGTCCGAACAGTGGGACCAGCTCTGAGCTGTGAGTGGGATTCTCACCGGAATCAGTTAATTCTGTCCCAATTGTTTGTTTTGGTGGAATGCAAACAAGTCACAAGTAAAGAGTCGCCAACAAACGACTCTTTTGAAATGGCTTCGTCAGTCCCGCAAAAAACTGTGCGGCTGCTACAAGAAGCAGCAGACGTCCTGAACATTCAAATTCTTCAGCAAAACATAGACTGCCAGTGGTTTTAACACAGTGAGAGAGCAGCGTGGACCAGTCTCCCTGCTCCGGCAAATCATTTCAAATCCCAAGGCGGGGACGAATCCCATTCTGACGGCGCGAGGAAGAAGTACACTGGGCCGCTGAAGGGCCTGGCCAACGCCAGTTCTTTGGTGCGATTTGGCCTGCCGCGGCAGACGCCTTCCAAGGGAACCGCGGAGCCTCTTACTGAAGCTGCGGCGGAGACGCACGACAGCTGTTGGGGGTCACACTCAAAAAACTGAAATTCTAACTGCGATGAGGATCAACAGCAAAGAGCATCTTGGCTGGCACGTTCAAAGGTGCGAGCGTGATTGGTGAGAGAGCGCGGAAAACATAAATAGCCCTCAATTTTACGGAGCAGTTGTCGACAACTTGACTGCCCTCCTGCCAGGTCACAACGTTGTTGAGCTACCGAGGCGCCTTGAGAAGACCAGCTGGCCGCACACGCGTGAGTAGCCTGTCTTGTTTGGCGGGACTGAGGTGCACGAGATGGCCAAGCTCCCCGGTGAGAGAAGCAGTTGAGGACCTCAGAGAGTTTAAACCACAAGGGACACAGGAGGGAGAGACGGTGAGGAAACTTCTGATAGCCAGTGAGACCTACGAGGCCCCCTCCGGCCAATACGGGAGGGGATTCTCCGCAGTTAATGAGACCCACAGGAAATCAGGTTCCGCGCAGTGAGTCTGTCCTCTCTTGTTTTTGTGGAAATCAATGGTCCACCTTTGGAGATCTTTGACCCTACTCCATTTGTGACGTCCTGGGTGAAAGCTGGCCGTCGTCTTTCAACATCGTGGGTGAGGGGGAGGAAAGCCCAGGAGACTCTGTGGTCAATTTTTTAAGGTAAGACTGATTCGATTGAATCTTTTGCATGAGGCCACTTTAAAGACTGAAACATTAGTCTAGATACGACTTAAAGGCATAGACCACCCAAAAATCGAACATTGTCAGCTGTTTTCTTACCTTGAGAGTACTGTAAGATATATAATAAATTCATATTCTACAGGATCCTTTCCATAGGAGCCATATGTTTCTCATTTCCTAAATAAAGCAGCACTATGTAACTTCTGGTATTTGGTGTTTGCCGCCCCTACAGTTTCTGAGTGCGATTGCACTTTTACATCACTGTCGTAAAATTCGGTTCGGGTCCGAAAATAATTTATTTCACCGGACATATTTGAACCTTATCGGTCGCATTTCAATAACAGTCTATGTGACAAACGCGGATATAATGTACACCGAGGTTACAGCACCCCTCGCATGGACCTCGCAGATTCTGCGAGCACTCAGTCCGCGGCCCCCGGGGATAGGGCGCGATCCTTGCACCCCGTCCGCCCCCTGCTACCGGTGGAGGTACCAGATGTGCTCGGCCTGGCAGATTGGCTCACGCACGCGAGGGAGAGGGTGAAACGAAACCTGTGGCGCAATGAGAGTGACGGCCGGCCCGTCTCAACCGCGTCGTCGGGGAGGTGGAACGGCTACGTTTGGTATGAGCATTATTACGGGACATTTTGAACGGCAAGTTCATAATTTATGTTTTTTGTTTTTTTTCACCGGGCAAAAAAAAAAAAAAAAAAGTAATTACCGGAGCCAAACATCAAGGAAGTGACGTAGTGCCATGAAGGGCAACACACTTTTCCCGCGGTTTCGTACCCGAACAGCAAAGTCACATCGTGCAAGAACAGGCGTTCGGAGGAGTGGGTGGGAATTAAAGAGGTGACATTCTCCATATTACAAGTCAGTGTACCATCAACATGCTTTTGAAGCTGTTATTTTAAGGTAAACAAAAAAGTCGCTAGTGTTGCATTAATGGGAGTTAAAGCTAGGAGTCAATCTCACTTTGGCTTTTGACCCTATAGACTGTGTCCATCTTATCCATTCAATTTGGTATTGGTCTCGTACAGGATCTACAATGTGGAATGTTGAATGAGTTGATGTGGAATGCCGGTTTATTTTTTCTATTGGACTTTTTTCGAAGCAAGGAAGCATCTGACAAATTGAGATTACTGGGTTTCCTATGCCTTTAATGTTAGTCAGACACAGGCCTAGCTGCTGTAATACATCTGCCGACCTCTTTGACATAATAGTGATAGTGTCTTTGGTTCTGGTAGATCATTTTGTGGGTCTGTGTTTAAGGGAAAATGACGGTCTGCTGCTGTTGTTGTTGTTGTTGTGTGCGCGTATCTGACTTGCTGGCAACTTTGCTCCAGAATACTGTGTTTCGTGACCCCCGACTACAAAGGATGTTGGTGTGGACACGTCCCCCTGAGCTGCTGTAATGGATTTGATTTATCATCATCTACAGACTGCAGACATTACATTTAACACGCCAAATACTGTAAGGATTCTAAGACTTGAGCTCACTAAAGCGCGCGCCTGCACTGCATCGGGATCCCTTTAGGCCCTGGGGAAAAAGTTGACCCCTACGATTGTCATTGCGTAGTTCACACTTTGCTCAGGATGCTGTTAAAAAGGTAATTTCCTAACGAAAAAAAAAAGGCCACTTAAAAGTCCCTGTATCTGAAATTCACCTGCCAATCCAAAACTGATATTGAACCGCTTATTTTGTCGGTTCCCCAATTTTCCCATTAAATCTCACCTTTTTGCCACTTGAAGATGCGTGGCACGACGGTGTCAGAGCGCGAGGGCGAGCCGACATAATGAGGTTCTGGCCGGGACGCCGCCGGCGCAAGGAAGCGAATAACACCTTGCGCTAAAACACTTTCTATTGATTAAGGCTTTGCTTCAGAACGAGCTGTTGTAATGGGATCAATCGCCCTCTCCATCGCGGGACGGCTAAACTCCAACCCCCCCCATTCATCCATCGCCGGGGCCCTTAAAATCATTTTTATCGCATTCAAACTCGTTGGAAATGCGAGTTGTGAGGTAATGAGCTGGTTCGGGGTCAAACTTGGCCGCCGACACCTGCAAAAAGTTTATGAGCGGAGTGCACTCTTGCCCTTCACGGCGGAGCCAGTGACCCGAGATGCTGCGTTTTCTTTTCTGTTTTTTTTTTTTTTTCCTCCTTCCTCTTCTTTCTTACGCTCTGTGTCACGGGGGTTAAATACCACCTTAAGGAACAATGGAATTGAAAGTGAAGGCAATTAGCAAATCAATAGCTGTTTAGAGCCGGCGGTTTTCCAGGGGGAGGCTCAACATCATCATTCTACTCCCGAGCTCCACAAAGCAATTTTTTTTTCTCTTTTCGGGAAAAACTTTTTCGCTTTTCTTTTTCCTCTCCCTTTTCAAGCGCTAATTAGCAATAAAATGCATCTCTCTCCAAAAGCACTTCAGCGGAAAATGGAACATTGATTTTATTCATGCGCCCATCAAGGCGCTTTATGAAATATCGAGGCGAGTCGAATAAAATGCTGTGAATTGATTGTCACGCAAAAGAGGGAGGAAGAGCGTTGACACTCTAAATGATAAAGTATAAAGTTGTTTGTTAAAATAAAAAAAAAACAACTCCAGTGTGAAAAGGCTTTTAATCTATCACTCGTAAATGTGTCGGAAAATTGGCAGGATCCTTGAAAGGAATGATTTGTTTTGAGAAGTTTCTCGAGAAGGAATTATTTTCTGCGGTTTGTCAGGGAATGAAAAATAAAGGCCTCGTCATGTCATGTAACGCGGAGAACTTTTTAAGACGCCGTGCGGTTAAACCTTGACAGCGCTAAGTCCCCTGCACCCAACAATTATTGTACAACATGGATTTCAAGATTTTATTCCATTGAATTAAGTCCATGGAATTCATTTCGTTCTAATTGTGTTTCTTTGCTCCAAACCAGTGTTTCCCAGCCTGGCTTTGGAAACATCAAGTTCTGGGCATCCAGGCTTGAGTACTCGAGGCATTGAGAAAGACTGGGACAGGGGGACGGGGACGGAGCCAACCCTCCATGAGGCGTCCACGGTGGCGGTTGTGCCGGCACTGGGCTGACACCTCATCCATCTTAACTGCTCCTCTCCACCCCTCCCCACCCACCACCTCCACCCTGAAGCTGCCTGAGAGACCTCTGGTCTAACAAGCAGCGGAGGGAGCGGGAGGAACTGGGAGGAAGGGAAAACATCATCTAGAAGAGAGCGGGAAAAACTAGAAGCGCGGAGGGCGGGGTGTAAATGTCGAAGGAAGGGCAGGGCCAAAAGAAAGAGGCGACGCCGTGTCTGACTGAGGGGGGTTGTCATTACGTTCTACTCCCTTGGCTCCCTGAACCACCATTCCCACCGTTTTACCTGCATGGATGGCAAGGTGACCTATTGCGATCAGCCCAGCGGAACAAACCTACTGTCAATTAGCGTTATCACCCGCCAGTGGCCTGAGAAAGTTGGGTGGATACGGTCGCTACCTTTCCCTTTTGGTCCCAAATGCTGCCAAAGCCCCTTGTCCGATGAGATTTGGCAGCGTCCGTTGAGCCCTCAGCATTTAGCATTGGACTGGATTTTGATCTAGGACGCTCAAAAGGGCCGACAATAATTAACTTCCGCACCAAACATTTCAATCCAACTGTTTCTACTGGTTTATTGTCTTGGCGTGTTTATGATTAATGAGCAAAATTATCACCCCACACTCGATTGGCAGCTGTTTTCCTCATCTGATGAAATATCCACCAATATCAATGTGAAAGGCTGGGTGGCCAATGAGTGTTTTTCTGGGGTTGGAGTTTGCCAGAGGCGGTCCTCAAGGTCTGTCACCTAATTAACCCCTCATGTTTGCGTAGGCTTTGTGGCATTGACAAAATATTATTGCATTTTCCCATTTGCTGGTGGCACTATATGGTCAATGACCTTATAGTGCAATGGACAAGGACCACAATCAGAATCTGAGAAATTATTGGTTGAAACATTTTCACATACAAGGAAAACGACCATGGAACCAGTATGTGTAAACAAAACGCATACTGGGGGTATATGGTTGACTTTTGTCCTACTTGAATATAAAAAGCTGTCCTATACCTATCTGGACCCTTGTCCTAACAAGGGTCCAGAGTCCCCATGGCAGGCGAGGCTTTGGAGACAACGCAGTGCCATCTTTGCCAATTGAGCGGGCTCTAGCAGGCTGGAGCGACCACGAGCAGTAAATTTAAATTGCGTTCCTCCCTCCAGCTTAAATAAATTACCAGCACCAACACTAAAAAAAAAAATAACATTTTGGGAAGGACTTCCGAATTTGCTGACTCCCCTTTTGGTTCTGGTTCATTACCCAATATGTCGTTTGGGTCTAATGATCCACCAGCGATCACAGGCTAGGTTGTCAAATGCTAACATTTATAAATCTATCAAAATAAGACTGCTTCCAATCAAATTCTTTGTCATTGGATCATTCATAAGCTAATGAACATGGAAAGAAACTGCAGGCCTTGGATGGGTCAGCAAATTATAGAGAGCTTTTGGACCTTTTTCCTCTATCATTGTGATAATACTGGTAAAAATAATTGAATATGATTTATGAAGATGAGTAAGAACCAAAGAATGAATTTGAGGGATGGACTATTTACCGAAATACCCTAGGAAGACTGCAATGATCAATGCAAGAAGCCACATGATAAATCATTAAATACTCCATGCTAGATTTGTTTGCCCTCCTTGTTGGTCTGGAGGCCGTTTGACATTTTTCCACATGGATATTTACTAGAGATGAGAGACTCCTGATGTTGGGATGCAGGAGTGAGAATGCAGGAGTTTTATGGCGCGTGAGACAGAGCACCAAGAGCCTGTGTGTGGTTCCAAATTTTGGGAGTGTAGGGTAAGGGTAGTATAGGGTATAGGCGGGTAGGGTCTGGGTAGGGTATAGGCGAGTAGGGTCTAGGTAGAGTAGGATATATGCAGGTAGGGTCTGGGTAGGGTAGGGTATATGCAGGTAGGGTCTAGGTAGGGCAGGATATATGCAGGTAGGGTCTGGGTAGGGTAATGTATTGGTGGGTAGGGTTTGGGTAGGGCAGTGTATAGGCGGCTAGAGTCTGGGTAGGGCAGGGTATAGGCGGCTAGGGTCTGGGCAAGGTAACTTATAGGCGGGTAGGGCCTGGGTAGGGAATAGGCATAGTTTTTGTAATTTAGTCTCTGCATAAAGCCAATTCTGAAGGAAATATGAAGATGGTTTTGGAGCTTTCAGAGGGAGAGAGCTCATGGTAAACACACAGCCTGAAGCTCATTAAGAGCGTCTCTCGGAGGGGCTGGAAACAGCAAGCAAGCCCACCCCACCGCCACCACCTCCACCCGCCTGCACCCGCCTCCACGTCCGCCAAGGCTCCATACTAAACAGCCTAATTAGACTTAGAATCTCCTGAGCTCTCCTAATGATAGCACTTCACACAGACAACACCGGAAAATACACAGCACCACACTGGGAACGTTTCATTTGATGCCTGCCCTTTGGTTTTCTGACGACCCCGCCCCCTCCTCCCCCACTGTTCTCTCCATCTCTCTCTCTCTCTCTCTCTCTCTCTCTCTCTCTCTCTCACTCTCTCTCTCTCTCTCTCTCTCGCTCTCTCTCGTGTCAGCTCTTTCATTTGCTCAGGACCTCTGTTTGTGCTCTGGGAATTAGCTCAACATCTCAACTGTTGCTCTCATTACCAATGTGTGTGTGTGTGTGTGTGTGTGTGTGTGGGGGGGGGTGATGTTTAATGGCAACTAAGCCAAAGAAGAACCCTGCTACAGCTCTTAATGATGT
The DNA here is from genome assembly GCF_960531495.2 of Zeus faber. NCBI lineage: Eukaryota > Metazoa > Chordata > Actinopteri > Zeiformes > Zeidae > Zeus > Zeus faber. The sequence goes on along the minus strand of NC_137194.1, from coordinate 7,226,833 downwards.
GGAGAAAAAAAACCCCACCTCAATTAGGACATTCTGTTCAGGAACCTCGATCGTCGAAACCCTTGCCAACTCGGAAGCCCTTTGTTTGTCTATCTGTCTGTACCCTCTGAAAACGTAATTTGCCATTTGCGGGTGCTCTCCACCTGTGCTGTATTCTCTAGTAAATGTATGCATTCCAACAACAATTCCAGAGTTCTACAGTATCTGCGGTTTTGCTCCAAGTTTTTCCAAGCGGAGCAAGCTGAGCGAGCACGATTACGAGGTTAAGTGGGTGACTTCTTGTTCTCCTCTGCTAAACTCGGCCCCTCCGATAAACCCGGCGAGGCTTTTAACTGTGATGAAAGGAGTGTGGGAATAAACCTGACAAGGAGGGAAAGACCGAAGCCAAAGGGTGGTGTTGATGATATTTGCACCCTCCCCCTCTCCGCATCCTCTCTGTCATAACCCCGCCGACGCAAACAAACAAACAAGAGAACAAGAGGATAGAAGTTGGATAGAAGAGGATAGAGTGAATGGGTGAAAGGGAAGGGGAAGCCAGGGAGGGGGGTGGAGCGGTAGCAGTGACAGGGGCAGAGGCAGAGAGTCATGCCATCAGCTTGCATCAGACTTACGGGGTTTTGCTAAAAACAATGGCTGCCAGGGGCATCAAAAGTGGGGGGGGGGGGTGGTCGGGGAGGGGCGGCGGGGGGTGAAACAGAATAAATACTGTATTCCCAGAGGGGGGGAAGACAAAAAGAGGAAGGAAATAAGGATGTGACAAGACAAGATACTCAGCCGCAGGCAGCTCGGTTATTACCCACTTAACAATGTGCACGTGGATAACACATAAGCCCAGCATGCCGGAATACACGCACAGGCTACTTACGAATTATGCAACGGGTGATATATTTAGCAAGTAAATACAGCATAATGTCCCACTGACTCCCCAAACCACCCAATGCAGATACACCCACAACACACAAACATGTTTACCTAACAAAGTGGAGACTTTCACTTTATATGTTTACTTCAAAATTGGGACCGCAAGTTCAGAAACATTTTTATAAGACAAAAAAAACAAAACTTTTTGTTTTAAGTTGTTGTTTACAATGTACACTGATGAGCCACAACATTAAAATCAATGACAGGTAAAGTTCATAACATTGCTCATTCCAATGCCACCTGTCAAGGGGTGGGATATATGAGGCAGCAAGTGAACAGTCAGTTCTTGAAGTTGATGTGTTGGAAGCAGGAAAAATGGGCAAGCGCAAGGATCTGAGCCACTTTGACAAGGACAAAATTGTAATAGATTGACGACTGGTTCAGAGCATCTCCAACACGACAGGTCTTGTGAGGTGTTCCTGGTATGCAGTGGTTAGTATCTACCAAAAGTAGTCCAAGGAAGGACAACCGGTGAACGGGTGACAGTGTCCTGGGCGCCCAAGGCTCATTGATGTGTGTGGGGAGCTACTGTAGCACTAATTGCTGAAAAAGTTAATGCTGCTATGATAGAAAGGTGTCAGAACATATCATATGCATGGGGCTGCGTAGCTGCAGACTGGTTAGAGTGCCCATGCTGACCCCTGTCCACCCCTGAAAGCACCTACAATGGGCAGGTGAGCGTCAGAAATGGACCATGGAGCAATGGAAGAAGGTGGCCTTGTCTGATGAATCACGTTTTCTTCTACATCATGCAAATGGCCGGGGTTAGGGTCTGATCCAATCGACCATCTGTGGGATGTGCTGGAACAACAAGCCCAATCCATGGGGGTCCCACCTCGCAACTTCCAGGACTTAAAGGATCTGCTGCTAACGTCTTGGTGCCAGATACCACAGGACACCCTCAGAGGTCTTGTGGAGTCCATGCCTCAGCAGGTCAGAGCTGTTTTGGCAACACAAGTGAGAGCTACACAATATTAGTGGTTGATTGTGGTGGCTTTAATGTTGTGGCTGATCGGTGCCAATTTAAATATATGATATGTTTATTTTATTTTTACCAAGACCCCATACAGGGGGACTTAAACCCCTGAATCACGTCTACCTACAGTATTAAAAAGGGGACATCGCGCCCTGCCTCTGTGGTGTGAGTTCTCTACAAAGGTCTTCTTGGTTTCTGGACATTTTAATTAACGATCATTAAATCTATGAGTTTTTAAAATGAAAGTCACCAGTTACTTTAAATGTATTATACAAGTGCGCACTCACATACACAAGCAGCCTCTATGAGCTCTTTCCTGACATGCAGGATTAGCGCGCTATGCCGTGGCTAAGCAGCTGCCAGTTAAGTTCAAGCTGGTTTTTGTAATAGTTTAATTCACTGGCAAGGAGACCCTTCTAAAAGAGATTGTTGAGTGCAGTCGGTTAAGCTTATTACAGAGGGCTCCCTCTATCACATCCCTGTTCTCTGGCTGCAATCAGATCCAAGACGAAAATGGGAATTCATTAATTAAGGGACTTGGGATATCTGCCTTTGACCCTGCAAGGTCCTATCCCGTCGTGTCATGGTAGCTTTGTGGAGTGTGTTTGTGCTGGAGAGAGTCATGTCTCATGAAGAAAATGAACTAAAGCCATCTCAATTGAGGATTGAACGCTCATTTACAAAACAACAACCAATGTGGCTTTTGAGAAAATCGGCAGGGAAAGGTTTCCGGAACTCAAACAAACTAAAATAAAAGCAACATAAAGGGGAGGAGCTGTGATATATGGTCTTCCCAAAAAAACGTGTTCACCCTTCCAGCTTAGTCTGTTTGTTGATATCCCCTCGTCTCCGCCTTTTCTATTTCTGGGTGTCCTGAAATACCTTTGCCACTCTCAGATCCAGTCCGTACTAGTTCTGGAAGTGATGATTCGACAGCCAGTGATGAAGTCGAGTCGCCACACTTTGAGTGTGAGTCGAATCTTAAGTCCCCAGTGTTCAAGTGCGAGTCCCGTGTCGTCAAGGTTGAGTCAGAGTCGAGTCTGAGTCCATTCCCCATTACTTGAGTGAGAATTGTATCTCGAGTTCAGTGTCCAAGTCAACAAAATTGAGTCAGGGTCAAGACCGAGTCCAGTGTTCAATTCCAAGTACAGGTATACAAAGTTGAGTCGGTCGAGTTCAAATCTCTTCCCCATTACCTGACTCCAATTCAGGTTTGTCAGTTCACCAGTCCAATGTTTGTTCCCATTCCAAGCTAAATACTGTCCGAGTCAGCACAAGCAATGTCCAAAGTTAAGTCCCCATTACCTGAGACCGAGTCGCTTCTCAAGTCACTTCACGTCCGAGTCATCGGCTCTCAAGCCCAAATCATCATAGGGACTCATACCCAAATTATGTGGACTTTGCGATGGATGTTGTTGAACCCTTCAGCAGTACAGATGACAGTGTCTTCTCCACAAAGCGTTGTGTTGCTGTGTTGATGAAAAAAAACAATGCATGCCGCCTTTTCCAAAGATTCCACATTAAATCATTTAGAGACAGGGAGGGGTATGGCCTCGAGCAAGGGGTGTGTTCCCATTCCCTTTGTCTTTGACTGGGCCGCCACACGCCGCTCTCATGTGCTCGAATGCTCCCATTCACTACCCATTGGAGTTTCCCAGATTAAGGTAAATTCAATTCACCGTAAATTATTAAGCATAAACTCATAAAGGATACATTAATAAGATGAATAAATGATTTAGGACAGATATTCAGTGAGAGTGTGCCAGTTTGTGAGTCGAAGATTCACCCGCTGTCGGTGCAAATCCCGACGCGACTCGCGAGTCGTTTCAAAGATGAGTTCGCCGCGACCGAGTCGTTTGCGAGTCTCGCATCGCTTATTCTGCTGCGTGCCGCACGCTCCCTCTAATTAATTGGTAAATGAGTTTGAAAGAGGAACCTAGACGGGAATATCCAAATTGGCCCACGGCCGTTCTCTAATGAAGATATCATCAAACAAGCTGCAAATCCAAAAAAAAACTCCCGCAAAAACAGCAACAA
>NC_137194.1:7165399-7217899 GCF_960531495.2 Zeus faber | reverse complement strand
TATTATTATTATTATTATTATTAAGAGTAATAATAATAATAATAATAATAATAATAATAATAATAATAATAATAATAAAAAATAAACAAAAAATAAATTAAATAAAATAGAGGCATGTAGGTGAGTTGTTCTCAGTCTCTCTCTCTCTCTCTCTCTCTCTCTCTCTCTCTCTCTCTCTCTCTCTCTCTCTCCCAGCAGATGGCTTCTTTTCCATGTTCACCAAAAGCTTTGTGTGTGTGCGGACGTTGCATGGAGGGTTTTGCCGCAAGGCACTGTGGGCCATGGTGCAGAATCCCCTCCTGCCAGCCCATGCATTCCGTCTCGCACTCCACCCGCTCCACCCGCCCCGCCCGTCTGTCCGCCTGGACGACCAAGAGAGGGGACCAATGGAGGAAAAAAGAAACACACATTGCCAGGCCGAGGCAACGTGCGGGATTTAGCCGATACTAACGCACGCAGTCCTCTTGCCTGGCCTGGATAAAGGGGGTCACTATCACTTGCCCAAGGTGGACCCCCAGACTAGAGAGCGGGGACCGGGCGGAGAGCGGGGACCGGGCGGGGAGCGGGGACCGGCGGGGAGCGGGGACCGGGGACCGGCAGGGAGCAGGGGGGTTCTCCGTGGTGGTCCCCACGGTGCGATCACAACTTTTAACGGGCCCCCATGCGGAGAGAAGTCAATAACTTCTGTTTTAGATTCTAAATGGAATTTGAAACGATGGAATGAAACACAGATATTCCTGTCTTTTTATGCGCCAACGTCCAGAATTTCACCGTGCGTTGCACCGCACAGTTAAAGGGGCCAAAATTAGCGGGTTGACCCGGGTGTCCTGTTCACATCAGAGCCGATGACAACAAGTGACAAGAAGTCAGATAATTGTTTTATAAAACAATTGTCCAAAACAGCTGGACAAAATAATCAATACACAGGGTCCAATTTATTTGCTTTAGGCGCGTTACATTTTTTGATTTTTGTGTAATGCAGCAAAATCGGCAAAACTTATAAACATAACGTAGTTACATCCATGTAATTTCACGAATCCAACTTTCATGACGTTAAGTACGAAGTGTTTCCCTTTCAACCAGACGTCAAACATTAGACAATAATGAAAAAAATAACATTGAAAGTTTTTCCATTAGTGTTTTTTTCACAATATTTTTCTTCAGTATTTTTATTTATTTTTTGATATTGTTAGTAACCTTGACGACTGCATTTTTGGACAATGGCTTCTTTATTGGATTCGGTTTTCAGGTATTTTTGGACATCTGCACCAATAACAAAAACAACTTTTGTAATTACTTTTCATAACAATAAAAATAAAATAGATTTCATTTTAGAAATAGTTCATTTTAGTTTTAATTACTACTTTACTGTATTTTATCTGTAAATAATGTACAATTTGAAAATTCTGTTTAATATATGACTGTCTATGTCTATATTGTAATGTAGACAACATTTATGTAACTTTAATGTTCATTTGGCATTAGAATTATTATGGAATAATTTGTCAATATCGCAAACACTTTCGTCCTTTTCATTACAATTTTTTTAAGTTTAGGTGTAGGAAAATATTTATACATGATGTTTATTAAAAAATATATATTACATTTTTTTTATTCCAAACTACATCTTCTCATTGTTATAACTTAGCTTGTTGCATTGAAGTACATCTGGAGGATCAGTGACGGTAGGTGACGTTGTATCTCATATACGTCAATTATGATGTATTCATGTTGATTTCCTTCATCCGGCAAAGAAATAGGGACCACGTATTTAAAATATAAATCTTACAGATCTACTGACATCTACCAGATAAGAAGCTATATAAATATACAAGTAACTCAATAGTTTGGTGACCTCTAAACACTACAGCAGGGGCCGGGGACCTTTTTGACTGGGAGAGCCATAAAGGTCAAATATTTCAAAATGTATTTCCTTGTGAGCCATATAATATTTAATAAAATTGAATGCAACTTAATGCGTGCATTTTTTAAAGTAAGGCATACATTTTTAACGTATAACACATCTCTGAGTACTTAAAAAAGCGCTATATATAATACATTTCTCTTTATTCTTCTTAATAATATTGTTGTTATACTCTAGATAACCAATAATAAATGAAATACTTTTTACCATAGTGAGGCTGAGCTTCACGCTGCGTTGAGGCTTCCATCAGTTCGACGTGAGCGTAGGTTGCTCTTCATGTTTCTCAGACGCCAGAAAGACCGATCTCATGCGTTTGCAGAGCCAAGCATGGTCAACACGGCAACACTCACACGCTGCATTGTGTGCTATGTGAGGGCAAGCTCCTTTCTAAGTTTTAAGAATAAGCTGGTTTTCAGGTTCAAGTTCAAGAGATTATTTATCACATACGTACATATTGAAGTTTTTTCCATTTCTTGTGTTGAGCTGATTGCTCCGACTGGAGGCAGGGAGTTTTCTTAATGCTTTTCTGTCTTACAGACGGGATCGGCGCACGGTCTGGTAAGCAGCCCGGCGGTGGAACGCCATAGCTCCTGCGCCCAAGAGGATCATTATTATCCACAATTATTATAATAATCCTCAGTGAAATATATAATTGTGTCCTGCCTGCCGCATATTGAAATGAACAATAAAACTCTGGCCATGTGGGCGCACCACGGCTAGAAAGACTCCGTCTCCCTCCCTAAAGGCTCACCTGTGGCAGAGACTCCCACAAGTGGCGCCTGAGCAGAGACCCGGGAGGGGCAGGGCGCCGAGTGAAAGGCCCCCGGAGTCTTTCTGTGGTCAGCAGCCGGTGCTTGACCACGCCCCTTTGTCCGCCACGTTTATATTTTGAATTTTATTTTCAAAATTGTGATTTCTCTTACCTGTTTTACTTTAAAACATAATAATTATTTATTACTTGTTAATTGTGATGAAAAAATTTAGCTCAAAAGTGTCTGCGAGCCATATACCGTCATCAAAAGAGCCATTATTGGCTTGCGAGCCATAGGCTCCCGACCCCTGCACTACAGAGGGACCGAGTCCACGGCGCATCCTGGACACGGTCCACCTGGACATCAATCAGAATCTGTACATTTATAATAAATAATATGATGATGTCATAAAGTGTATTACTGTAAATCTCATCTCCTTCATTTTAGAACGGGGCGTGTGACGTGTCAGCTAGCTAATACCAATTGAATATTTTTTTGGATCTTTGTGACATAGCGGTTTAAACGACACCTCAAACCTGTTTGGAGCTTACGCCGAAGTATGTGTTCCAGATCCTTTAATCCGGGTTGGACATAATTTGGCGTGAATTGCATTGGCCAGAGTCTTTGATATCGACCAAATTTGGTCGGTTTTTCACTAATATGTGCTCCATATGTGGATCGAATTGGATGAAACTTCAACCACGAGGTTTGTGACATATCGGTTGCAACAAGACAGACCGTGTTCGTAGGTTCTGCCAAAGTTTGTGTTCCAGATAGTTTTAGATTTCAAAATTCCGAGACTCTTTCCCCGAACAATAACAATAGGGTTCTAATAAAAAAATGACGTTGGATCTATTGATCTCTTTCGTTCCGATCCAGCATTAAAGCCCTTCAAAAGAATTTGATATCGTTGATCAAAAATGCAAGTACGTTTTGGGTCCAACGTTCAAGCAGCAGAACACTATTTGGCACACGAGCACATCTATCTATCCATCGACTGTATCTATATATATATATATATATATATATATATATATATATATATATATATATATATATATCCGTCTGTCTGTCTATCTGTCTATCTATCTATATATCCATCTATCTATCTATCTATCTATCTGTCTGTCTGTCTGTCTGTCTGTCTGTCTGTCTCTCTGTCTGTCTATATATCAATTTATCTGTCTGTCTGTCTGTCCATCTATACCTATATACTGTACGTCTGTCTGTCTATCTATCTGTCTATCTATCCATCTATCTATCTATCTATCTATCTATCTATCTATCTATCCATCTATCTATCTATCTATCTATCTATCTATCTATCTATCTGTCTATCCGTCTAGCTGTCTGTCTGTCTGTCTGTCTGTCTGTCTGTCTATCCGTCTGTCTATCTGTCTGTATGTCTATCCATCTATCTAAGTCTACAAGCTACAACAAAGCATGGTAACATCATTTAAAATCCACACTTTTCCAAGTTCTGAGTGGAGTTCTGACTTTAATGGAACGCAGCAGGACATGAAATAAAGTGAAGTTTGGACATAGTATACCAATTATACGCCGTTGAACTAGTTTATTTTCGGCATCTGAAACATGCCTCCATCTCCGGTTAACGCTATCTCGGTAAGTAATTGAGAATCCCCCCTCCCCCCCGAGTAAATACAGCCGTACGCCTGTGGAATCACTGCGGTCGGCATCATTACAGAAGCCCTGTCATATTTAGGTAGTTATTCAGCGCCAACTGGTCCCGCGTCTTAAAAAGCGGCTAATGGGGCTTTCACACAGGACGTGGCGGGCACTGCGTCAGTGCACGCATGTGCGCTTTTGATTGCGAGTCGAAAATAAATGATCGATTGGAATGAAAATTGGACTACTGTCATTACTTGTACATTATTGTTGTAGAACAATATTGTTTATGGTAATAAACGGTAATGGTAAGTTCAGTTGGCCTGTATGAAATATGACATTTGACGTGACATATATTTTATTTATATATAATAATGTCTTCAGACAATCATGACAGAATATTCATGATCATATCCTGTAGGTAATATTTATTTGCCGTTGGTCATAATATCACTTATCTCAACTGCATTTAGGGATTTCCTTCCACGGTCCCGATAAACCCCGTGAGGACGGGTTGGAGAGCTCGGGGGGGAATCCGGACACCCCTAAAATCACTTTCTCCAGCACGGATTTTGTTGTGGCGCAGATACTTCCTGTTTGCTTCACCCCTTGTTTCCATTGGTCCAGCGGGGATCACGTCACACCGCGCCGAGCTACTCCGGAACTCGCAGACGAGACCTCGCGGGTCCGGCGCGGGGCAACCAGCACACAGCGGTGGAGTTGAGAGTCCTCGGTGAAGGGCTTTTAAGAGACCGGACTGGAGCATATTACCTCATGGAACTTTAACGGCACAGCGCTGACGTTGATCGCATGTCGGCTTACAGCTGCAATGGACGCTCTGCATCCACAAAATCAATAGCGCTCTATGTGAACAGAAGGCAGAGATTTCACCGAGACACACCGCAAACAGCTCGACAGCGGAAATGGTTATTAATGTCTTGACTGTAACTAAGGAGATTAGCGCTCCCCGCGCTTGTAAATCATGATCAGCTTAACAATGGAAGACAGCGTTGGGTGCCAGAAAACGCTGTCGGAGGACATCTTCACACGTCCCAAAAGTAAACTGCGCACCCTATGGATTTTCTCGACTAGCAATGTGTACTATGTTAATCAACATGAGGATACCAGGCAACTCTGGGACACTTCAGCACGCTACCAGCCGGGGATCAAACCGGCAACCTTCTCATCACTAGATGACCCGCTCTATCACCTGAGCTGCTGCCCCCTGATCTTGCTTTTCTTATGCAAATGCTGAAGGGGTCTTTCTATCGTTCTAGCTATCTAGCTGTCTGTCTGTCCGACCGCCCGTCTGTCTGTCTGTCTGTCTGTCTGTCTGTCTGTCTGTCAATGCGCACGGGGAGATGAATGGTTAAAATGAAAAAAGTCATAGATTACAAGTTGTTTTCTTTCCTATGGAGTCTTCATGGATTCTTCACCGCCCTAAATCTGCTAACCTTATCCGTCAGCGGTAGTAGGCGGGCGGCCTTGGGATTCTGGCTGTGCACCAGAGACACGACCTTGCGCCGTCTCCAATCAGATGGACGGAGAACAGTGGAATCGCTCCCGGCAATGGAAAAAGCTGTCACATTTTATAAAGGAGAAGTTGATCAAATCAAAAAAACAGGATATGGTGATGGTGGGGGGGTTCTGCGTCTGACACGGCGCTAACCTCGGCTCTGACATCTACATGAGTGAGCAAGCCACCTCAACTTTTCCTAGTGTAGTAGTGTTTACTATAGTATAGTAAACCTAACTTTAGTGTACTCTAGTACAGTAAACACTGAAGAATTCAGCAAAGCTTTTCTCTATTTGCGTTTTGGAATTCACCCTCATAAATTAAAGCAATACAATCAACATGTACGCAGCATATACAGCTGGTTCTGTCAGACAACTTGACAGCGCCACATGCTTCCACGCCCTTAATGGGCTGGCCTATATAAGCACCGGTCCCTCCTGCCCTACCTGCTTTGCTTCATGCTTGCTTTCTGCGTTGCTGCGCTCCCTCCACCTCCCCTGCCTCCACCCGTCAGGCTCTACCCTTCTATCCAATGGTGGGATTCGAGCGCATCACTCCTGTATTTCTTGATCAATAACTTTGTCTATGTTTGCCGTACACAGTTGTGAGCAGCACTGTCGAGCCCAGGCGCCAAAGTAATAAATCATTTAAAAGTAAGTCTTGAGTTGTCTGTTAGTTGATAGAAATATATATTTATAAGTAGTGCCAAAAGTAACCCCACCCCATTTTAATTTTAATTTCATTTTCAGTTCATGATTGTTTGTGTCAACATTGCAGCTATATCACAGAGATAAAAAAGAAAGTTACCAAATTATCATAAGTATACTAGATCAAGTTAGAATTCAAATTGAAGTCTGTATTCACTATACAGGTAAATTATTTTGTTTACTATCTATTTGTAATGTAAGATATCCATCTGGGGTAAGGGTAAGCAAGTGCTTTATGATTGTGTGTGACAGAAACATATAACATATAACACAATTGAAATGAAAAATGTTATTGCCGTCTTGACTTTCCCGGGTGCAGAACGGCAGAGGGGAAAGAGGGGGAAGGTTTTCAAACGGTACTAACGGGAATCCGTTTAATCTCGCTACTCTATCCCGTGCAATTATTATTACGAATTATGCGGAGACCGTGCACGGGGCAAAAGAAAAACAAAGAAACAATGCGTTCTTTGCTGTGCTCGCAAGCCTGACACTGTAGCTCACCCCAGCCGACACTTTCCTAATGCAGAAAAATACACAGCAATACAAGTTTTTTCAATCAATAGATGCCACATGAAATGTGTTTATCTGTTTTGCAAACACATTTTTGTACAATAAGTGCTCTGTGTTGCAAATTGCAGTGTTTCAACCTCTTTTTATAATCTGACCCTCCAAACCAATAGTCTAAAGATTGACCTCAGGCCTGTGTTTGGGTTTCCGGCGTCCTGCTGTGCATCATCGTTAAACATCATTTTCCATTAATACATTGTGTGTTACATGCATGTATTTGGGGAAATCAGCGTGAACTAGTTTGATTGAATAGGATGGATTTGCATATATTTAGAGATCAGATTTTAGGAGGAACTTTAACCCTCCAAACAAAGAATAACTGGTGGGTTTCACAACATTTAAAAGGCAGTTTTGAGATAGGAGGAAATATAATATGAAAGGCTTCGATCGTTTTCTTGGTTTGCCTCTTATTCCAATATAAAGCAACTTTAGGTTTCTTGTCATACTTTTTCTGGTCATTTGCACATTGGGTTAGTGTATTCTTTTTTCAATGAGGCGTTGAATGTTGAAAATCCTGGTGGTTTCAACTTGTACTGGTGGTCTAGTGATCTAAAGGTTGCTGGTTCGATCCCAGGCTCCTCCTGCTAGCATGCTGTAGTGTCCTTGAGCAAGACACTTAACCCCTAATTGCTCCTGATGGCTGCGTCTGTCGGTGATTGAACAATTGTAAGTCGCTTTGGATGAAAGCGTCTGCTAAATGTAATGTAATCGTAAATCATCATAACGTAATCTATCAGCCACTCTTTCAGGCTCCATGTTGGAAACAAAACTTTTTTCATCCAGGTTGTAGAAAATGTTGCAATATTTGGTCTCATTGTGAACTGTAAATGGTGATATATGACAGAACTTGAAAGATACCTGACTTTCAAAGTTATTGGAGTCCTCTTGTTGGTCTCAAACTGCCTAGAAACTCCTCAAGTGACTTTGACTTTGCTACACTGGTAAAAACTGTTTTTATTTTGCCGTTACTCTTCAGAATCAGTGACTTTTGGAGGGGAATGTTTGTACAACAGCGGCTTCTGCGCTCCTTTGGAACGAACCGGTGCCTTTGCATAATGCCGGTGAGATCCGAGTCAGATGGCCGGGGATGTGTGTCGCGGTGCCACGGCCTTCTCTATATTTACACCCCGGATTCCATCGCTCTCGCCGGGTGTTTGTCTTGGCAGGAGCTGCTCTCGGATCAGCGCCGCAATGCCCGTGGCCTCTGCCCCGCTGCAGCGCTGCCCACTCAGCCTCCGCATCTGTCTCCCTGCTGCCAGACAAGCCAGCCAGTCCTCCACTGCTGGCACAGAGAGAGAGAGAGGGAGAGAGAGAGAGAGAGAGAGCGAGACAGAGAACACGAGAGATAGTGGGATGCAGAGGCAAATAGAGAGAGTACGGGGCCGTAGTCAGAACAAAAAAAGTTAACTTTTTCAACATGAGGAGAGCTCCTTGCAACATCTTTTCTGCGTCCATCGCCTAGATTAGCGATGCAGGACTCGCAAACGATTTGTCCGTAGCGGACGCATGTTTTAAATGACCCAGGCGTCGGTGGTGACTCAGCCAAAAGAGTCGTTAGATAGGCGTTGACTGAGACTCGATTACGGATTTGTGAGCGATGCATGCGCCTCAAGCAGGGGCACTGCAGGGAGTGAGTGGACATGAAATAATCAAAGAAGATTAAAAGAATGGTGGTGAGGGCATTTCGGCATAATTCATATTGCATGTGACTGATTTACATTTTGCATTCCACTGAAATAAATAATTTTGACAGAATTAAATGAACCTGGGGAGAACTCCATCGACAAGGCAGAGACAAGCCGACTCTCCTGCCTCCCGTTACCCCAACTGATTTTGGAATGATGAGCGAAAACAATTTGAGCGAAAACAATTTGAATCTCCAACAAATGACCAAACTTTTAATCACTAACCTACATTCGCCCCGCCTTGAAATTAGAGGTTTTCTGGATAATAATTCAAGTCTGGAGGACAAAAAATACACACAAGAATAGTTTCACGACCCATGTTGAGAAGAGATTATCCCAGCGCAGGCGTGTTTACGACATGTTGTCAGCTACCTTGATTTTCCTAAAAATGTACCGTCGTAATAACGCGCCACCATTTGGAAGATGAAAGGCCGCGGATTATCGAAAAAATAATAATAAAAAAGCCCAGTGTGCAGGGTAAAACGGCTATCATGCAGCAACTCCCTTCCAAGTGTGAGTAGTTAATACCTTATCATCTTTATCACCTGTCTACCAAACTAGCTGTTGGCCTTTCTTCAGGTACAGGTGACAGCCTTTCAAAGCCATTCTGCATGACAAGAACAGGATTAGGGCTTTGTCCTAGACTACCCATTAAGGAAAAATTACGGTTCCCGATTTTAGTATTACATTGTAAAACTGCCTGCCGAGGGAGTTGGAAGATATAATTGCCTCAAGTAAAAAGGCGGTGGTCGGATGTGCCGTTCCCGGGTCATTTTCTAACAGGGAGGCATTTGTTATGGGGGGTATTGTCATGAAATGATTTTTAGAGCCAAGCTTGTCCCACGAAGTCCTCGGCGGACCCCGCTCCCCGTGCCCCCGCTCGCAGCGAGGCTGTGAATTAAAACCGTGCGCGTTACGAGGCCAGACATCAAACGCTTGGTACACGCGAGGGACGCCCGCCCTTGATAGCCGCCTGACGTGGAGCGCCGGTGACAGAGAACTGTGCCCTAAACGACTATAACCGGAAGGCGTATCAAGCGCGGCAGATATATCAAATGGAAATTATTGTACTGTCTGAAAAACATGTGAGATGTCCAATGGAGAGAAAAGAAAATGTGTTGTACATCCATCATCAGGTTTGATTGAGCCCCGACTAATGGTTAATAGACTCCATTTTGTACAGCGCTTTTCCAGTCTTGCGACCACTCAAAGCGCTTGACAATTCACGCCTCACATTCACCCATTCATCCATACGTCGATGGCAGCGACAACCATGCAAGGTGCACAGGCGTCCAGGAACCCTCTGATTACTGGACGACGCACTCTGCCTCCTGCGCCACCGTCGCCCCATAATGGGTCTGGGTGAGGCCGGGCCGCATCAAGTATTCCACAAAGAAAGGGTTTCAGGTATTCCAAAAAAAAAAGTACAACTTCTTTTCCCTTTCCTATTGCGACACGATGCTGTCTTTATTAGGTCACTGATTACTCTTGTTGAGTCCGCTCACTTCCTGAGTCCTCTGCACCTTGCACTGGGTGTCAGGTTATATTTTCCTTCCACTTAGTGTCACTCCGGAATCACGTTTCAACCAAGTGATTAACGCGTTGGCTAACTTGTCAACAAACACCACCGGAAGCTGTCACAAGCCTGAGCTATGGTAGCCCATAAGTGATAAAAAAATATATAAAACGCCCAGGTCAACGACTCGGCAATAAGGTGCGGGTGAGAAAAATGCGCGGGCCGCACGAACACTAAACTTTGATGTCAAGTAGGGGACCGCAAAATATCGTCCCGCAGGCCTCAATTTGCCTGCAGGTCGCGAGTTTGAGACCCCTGCTTTAGAGGAAGCAGGGACTCCATATGTTCCCTTAAAGTGGATCTTTAAGGGAACATGTCTTTACTATGCTCCTTTTTACACAAGTTAAAATACTGTAGGTTTCTGACGTCCCCAAAACGAAATACCTGAAAATGCTGAAATGCTGAAAATACCACAGATTATGTATTCTAGCCATTCTAACATGCCCTTTTAACTGTCCTGTTCCAAAACGGCTGTTTTTCATGGGAGGAGCCACTGTCCCGAGGACCCTTAGTTCTGTGAGCCAATGGCGTTTGAGCGTGGCTCAAAGGGTTCCCTATTAATATAATCAACCCAGCTGCTGAATCTTCACTCATATTAGATCTACGAGGCCTCGTTCAAAAGTTTGTTCTGACTTTCGCTGCCGTGCTCGAAGCTTGTGGGAGACACGGAAAATGAAATGAAATGAATAGATCTATCATCATCATCATCATCATCACCGTCATTTTTATTGGTTTGGTTTTTGAGAAATGCACGGCGGATCGCGGGGCCGCAGCCTACAGTCTATCTACTGCATACTTATTTTTATTTTTTTTAGAAAGAAACACACAAAGAAGAAGCGTCCAAAAAAAAGAGAGTTTTGCGTAACAGGTCCCTGTTCCATTCCATTCCATTTATCTTTTGTAGGGACCAAAGGCCCTGGTCGTGGTCACACCGTTCACTCGACACGATTCACACCAACGGGTGAATGAATTTACGGCCTCCAATGAGTTAGGCTCATTGGAGGCCTTAAATTATTTGGATGTTGAAGGAGATGAGAGCAGCCGAAAAATGTGAGGCAACAGCCCGACCAGCTGTGCCAACCCAAGTACCGCTGCTGTAAATCAAAAGCAGCGGAGAGCTATATTTCTGTGAATCCGAGCAAAGACTACAAAAGGTGAGTAGGTTCTATTCCTTGTGAGGAAATGGCTCCTGTTGCATGTACGCGGTGTCACATAATCAATATGATTGATTACAACGCTTCCCGCGCCGAGCGGCGCCCTGCCTGCCCGTTTGAAGCTGAATTTGGCAAAATTCTTTCTTCACTGATAGCGAGGTAACAAATGTCCTTGGGCTTTGTGAAGGAATCAGGCGTCCAGCTTCAATGGCAGCACCTGCCCGTGCCCCCCCCCCGACAAATATCCTGGTTGCCGGGCAGAGTGGGAGCCTGAGTGGAGCGAGCGGTGTTTCAAAAGTGGGAAAGCAATTGCGAAGGACTTCCCAGTATGTTCGGGAGGAGCTATAATGTTTTTAATCATGCCAAACCTACTAAGATTTCCACTTGCAAGAGTGGTATATACCCCGTACCGTATGTCTGCCCTTTGTATGTACTGTACAGTATGTCCGCTTCTCCACCGCAGGAGCCTCGAGTATTCATGAGCTTAACGGTTTCCACAGGGAAGAGCTTAGCTCTGAAATTGGTTCCACTCGGAAAGTTCCTGGTGCCGAAAAAGTCCCCGCAAGCGAGGTGGTAGTTTTCTGGAACCATCGGGATTGGGTTTGTAGTCCTGAACTGTGCTGATTGGTCAAACACCAGCTATTCAAGAACGGTCAAGCACCAAAAAAAAACGGCATTTTTAAATACTGTTAAACATCTGATCCAGCACTCATTGCTTCCCCGTAGCACTCACTCCTCCTCTCTGTGTTGATGAAGGCAATTGGAAAAGCCAGAACCCGAACTACAGCGACCGGTGGACGGAGGGAGAGCCTCCTCGGATGACAAAATGACATACGAAAACAAACAGCTGCACCTCCTGCTTGTTTGAACGATCTCCGCGGTTCCTCGGTGCGGTGGCACGCCAGCCAAGAACTCTTTTAGGGGCCCGCCAAGGTTTTCCGCTCCAGCGGGTTCCTCAAGCGGTTCCTCATTTAGTTCCTTGGTGCAAAAGCGACCTACGCCATCGCCGAATTCCACTGAATTTAAATGGTGCTTCCTTTAATTCCTTGTGCGGTTTGCGACCTCAATTCAAATTCAAAAACTGCATTGGCATTTACACAGGGTTCTCAATTCAGATCTGATTGGTGCCCAACCCTCACATGCGCGTGTGTGCACGCGCACGCACACACGCACGCACACACACACACACACACATACACAGATACCAGAGTTGACATCGGAGAGCAGAGGGCATTCTCATATTCATACGAATACAATATGAATGGGTGTTTCATGCTTGAATAGTATAGTACATTCAAAATGAATTAAACATTCATATTTACATTTGCAACAAAGTGGATATTGCAATTCCGCTCGCTTTGAATATTGTATAAAGGGCATTTTCATGACAGCACACACTGATTCTGTTTGAACACGGCGGAGTGGCTGCATTGTGATTCCAACAAAAGGCCTTGAGTCTGCGGACCGGAGAACATCCCGAAAAGCCAAAGGTCTGAATATCCCACAGACAATAATTTCACACTCTGTTCGATCAAATCGATGTCGCAACTTTGTAAAATGGAAAAAGGAAACTATTTCATACTGGTGTGTTCAATGAACAAAGGAATGCTGATAATGAAAACATTTAGCATACATCAGGATGGGTGGATAAGGGACAACTCCTGGCCTGCTCTTTGACTGTTGACCCCTGGCGATGGTATCACACTCCGGGCCAAGAACCGGAGGTTGGGCATCAGCCTGCTTCCCCAAATGATGCTCTCTCTACAATGGCCGGTAAAACGCATGCGTCCTGTTGGAGACGGTAATAAAAGCCACAGCCAGGATTCGAGCCAATGGGTGTATCCATCCATAATACGTCCATTACCGTTAACCACCGAGAAGCCGAGTAGCTGTTGGCAGATACCAGACTCGTGACTTCTGGTTCAATCGGTGCAGGGGAGACCCGTCACTCCAAACAGGAAGTCCATGAAAGCCATGTCAAACTGAGCTGACTGGACTTTGGCGATGGAATCGTTGGGATGATCGCAACCCCAGTTTGACCATTAACGGCAGCCACCGGTGGCTCACCAACGGCTCCGATGTAACGGGGCTGAGCACTTTTCCCACTCTACGTTTGGCTGCATTGACCAATGTCTGGGGGGAGAATCGCACACTAGGTTTCCAGTTTTTTTTCTAGGTTGGTGCGGCGGCCAGGCGTTACGTGTATTAATAACCAACGTATTGATTGTTCTCCGCGTTTGAAGCTCTGGGGTGGGGTCCCGGGAGGAGGCTCTTGCTGCGGAGTCGTGAGTGAGGAAAGGGTCGAAACTCCCCCTTTTTACTCATAACTCATATTTTTTGTCCAAGAGCCATTCACTTTTGTTTCCCCACCACCCGACCACCACCTATAATTAATCGCCTGCCAATATTCCAGCCCGCAGTCGCCGTGTTTTTATCGTTTTTTGTCCCCGCCGTCCGCCGGGGAAAACAAAAAAACAAAACAAAAAAAAACAAAAACAGCAATTTCCAGGAACGTCCTTGAACCACAGCAGATATTATTCTTCACCTTCACAGCCACGGGCCGGCTAAGGTGAAGCGACACTGTTTTATTTTTCTTTCATTCCCTTTTTTCTTTTTTTTGTTGTTTTTCTTTCTTTTTTTTTTTTTTTGTCTACACCTATTGACGAAATCTGTTCCGGAGCAATAATGCGCGTGATTTATTGCCCCTTCCCCCGACGTCTTTGGGCCGACAACATTTCATTTCTGAGATATTGTCTGACACCTCGGGGAGGCACAGGCCCGTGCGTTTCCTTCTTCTTTTTTTTTTTCTTCTCCTCCTTCTGGGTTGCCGTCGTCGTCTTTTTTTATTTTTTTATTTGCTGCTGTTGCCTTTTCTTCCTTGCGCCCTCCTTTAAGTGCCGGAGCACTTCCTCTTTATTTCCTTTTCCTCGACAATCCTTCTTGATTACACGTTCCTGTGTGCCGTGCGTGCTCACATTTCGCCCCCTTTGTCTCTCCTCCCTCCCGACGCCGGGCTGTCTACGCACCTCTCTCTTCTTCTTTCTTCTTTCCTCTCTCTCTCTCTCTCTCTCGCTCTCTCCCTCTCGCCCTCTTTCCCGCCTCCTCCTCTTGCTTTATGGGGCGTTTGTTTGCGCGAGCGGTCTCTTTGATCAGGATTTCGGAAAAGTCGGGCAAAACAGCCCCCGGAGTGTGAAGAGAGCAGAGCCGGTGTGATCAGTGCAGGGCTGGCTCTCCGTCTGCCAAAGAAGGGTGTGATTTGCTCGCTCTTTTTCTCGTCCATTCTTTCTCCGCGCGTTGAAGTTTTAGAGCTTTTGACTTTTGAGATAGTCGGCGGAAAGTTTGAGGGTTTATTTGATATTTCGAAGGCAAAAATTCCGCAGATGTGTTTGTGGGCGCGCGGTGCGCGTAAAGTTGTGTGAGTTGTGTTGAGGCTGTACAGGAAAACTGGGCCCAAGAGTGCACCTTGCAGTTTAATGTCGTTCATCGAGAGATCTTTACAGATATTTGTTTGTGACCAACAACTTTCATCTGACTACATCTTGTATATTTTGTATTGTTGGGTTTAATTTGGCAAAAATGGTCCTCCACCGAAATATTGGTGGAGATGGGACTTGATACTGGAGGAAATGGGACCTGATACTGGTGGAGATAGGAGCTGATACTGGTGGAGATGGGACCTGATACTGATGGAGATGGGACCTGATACTGTAGGACATTAGGCCTTATACTGGTGGAGATGGGACACGGTACTGGTGGTGAAAGGAGCTGATACTGGTGGAGATGGGACCTCATACTGGTGGAGATGGGACCTGATGCTAGTGGAGATAGGAACTGATACTGGTGGAGATGGGACATGATACTGGAGGAGATGGGGCCTGATACTGGTTGAAATGGGACCTGATACTGGAGGAGATGGGGCCTGATACTGGTAGAGATAGGACTTGGTACTGGTCCCATGTCCTGATACAGGTGTGGCACACTCTAATGGGTTGAGTGTCATAACGGCAGATGATTCAAATCTCTAATCGTGAGCAACTTCCTGTCTTGCTATAGCTCCATGAAATAAAGTTTCAATACTAGCCCTCCCTCTGATAATCAGTTGTGGAAGCTTGAATGATAAAGAAGCTCGACGACATCATGGAATTGCTTCAACGTTGTTGTTTTTGTTTCATTAAAGTATGTAAATGTGAAGGACAAGGCATTCCATGGTGACATCCTCCCTCAGTTATACGCCCTCCCCACGTCACCGAAAACCCAGTAACGCCCGCTAACGATCTACCTGGTGTTTGTCATCAGTGGGAAAGGTTACATCCGGGTGTCAGTCCCGGGTACAAATGAACCTGCAATAGTCACGGGTATTGATCAGCTCCAGCATCGATCGGCACTGATGTGAACAGGACGCCGGGGCCGACAGGCTAACTTTGCCCCTTTACCTGCGCGATGCGGCGCTCGTGGAAGTTCTTGCCACGCAAATAGACAGGAATACCCTTGTAGCGTCCCATTGTTTCACGTCGGATTTAGAATCCGAAGTGAGAAGTTATTGACTTTGTTTCCCGCAGGCGGGACCACGAAATGTTTTCAGTGTGGGTACCACTCCATGGGCACCGCAGTGGAGAACCCCAACGCTCCCCGTGGCTCCGAGCCGCCCCAGCGCCGCCCCAAGCCGGTCTCCGAACCGGAGGAGCGTCCCTGCTCCCCGCCGCCAAATGACGGGCGCCCACTGGCGCTGTCAGCGGGCGGGTGCGGCCAGTTGTTTTTTTTTCCAATCACACGGACACACCATGACACGCCCCGAAAGAAAGCCGTACTCGTTCAGTGGCAATTCCGGTGTAAAAACGGTTTGATCCCTCAAGGGAAAAACACCGATATTATAAGAAAGCAACTTTTCTTATACATTATATATATATATTTCCCGGACACCTCAGAGGTACAGCCAAGCAGAAAGTCAGAAAATACACACACACACACACACCCTTGCATATGCCCACACAGGCGTGAAGTTGTCGCGGGACTTAAGAATGGACAAGATTGAAGGGTGTAGGCAGCAGCTTCACACCTGTCTCTCTACAACATGACGGGTCCCGGTGGGGGAGAAAGAGGGAGAACGAGAGAGGGAGATGGAAAGAGAGATGGACAAACTTGTCAAGTTGTTTTGTGTGTGTGTGTGTGTGTGTGTGTGTGTGTGTGTGTGTGTGTGTGTGTGTGTGTGTGTGTTTTATTGTGCAGGAATACATTCCAACCCGTATAAATACACATGCACCTGCACCGCGAGGGGAGCCGGGCGTGCCGTTTAACACCTGTTGTCACTCCGTCACCTATGTGCCTCTCATCGTCTTTCCCTCCATCCCTCTCTCTCTCCCGCCGCGGTTCTTCCGAGCCGGCCGCTAATGGAATCGCCTCTCGCCGACTCCCCCGCAGGAGTCAACACTATTGTCTGGAGGGAATATATTTCAACACCCCGCATGAATAATAACAGCGTTTTAGCGTTTGACTGGAAATGTGTTTTCAATCGTTCCTTCACTTCTCTCTCTCTCTCTCTCCCTCTCCCTCTCTCTCGTACTATGTTTCTCACGCCGTAGTCTCCCGTCTCTAACTACACTCCCACTCCCTTGGAGAGAATCTGAAAGCCTGCCGAGGGGGGCGTTGTTGACCTTTATGAATAGAGGCGGGTGCGATGCCGGGCCACGGCTCTCGGTCCGTGTCTGCTCCGTCGCCACATGGGAAGGATCCATTTATGCCGTGAATAGCGAGGGCGAGGCAGACTTAAATGGACTTAGCGGAATCGTTTTTAAGCAACGTTATTTTTTTCCCTGTCCAATACATCCAGCTGTTAAGGATTGATGGGAGAGGTTTTTCGTTTTTTTTTTAAATGTAACAACAGGTGCTGGACCACGTCACTGTCACATTTTTGCCGTAATAACTTTTTTTTATTTGGGGGAGGGGGGGTGTTGTTTTCTATCCAGCATGGAATGAAATAGCTTTTTTGCAAGTGGGGATTTGATACCGAATTGACCCTCCCCGCAGCCCAACAGCACGCCACACGGCGCACGCCAAAACGATGGGGCGCATTCGCGCGACACCTCGGCAACATGAAAAATACAAGTTATCTTTCTTGGTTTTACTGATAACGCCTGAACCAGGCTACGTCCTGTGAATGGATCTGATGTGGAAGACGACACGTTGGAGCGCAAAGTGTGACGTTTGACAAGTGTTTGATAGATCTCAGCCTCTGATTGATGAATTATGTGGTTAAATATGTAGTTTGTGTTGATAGTAACGCAGTGTGTCTTTACTGTGGAACATCGAATATAATTATTTTTTCGACAGGGGCTGACTCACAGCCGATTGAGAACAACTGACGGCGTAACCGACAACAGCGTCTAATTAGGTGGTTAGGTTATTTATACAACAACTTATTTTGGTTCAGCACGTCATTATAAACGTAAGATTTTATTTTTCCTTCTCTTGCCTTCTTCATCCGGCATTATTCAACCGTCCAATGAAGGCGTGTTGCTCTAGCACTGTTAGTCGCCTACTGTAGCGGCAAACCTCTTTAAGAACACAAAACCGATAAACCCACGAGCGTCTTACCTCATCTACGCCCTCACTTTCTGATCAAAAGGACAATTTGGAATTTAAATAGCCTTCCAAACCAAGCCAACATTCAAAAACCTCCTCTCACTGGCCCCAATGGCAAATTCCACGGACTGTAGAGATAAATGGACATGGCGTCCGTGACGTCACGCGCCTCTTTTTTCGTCTGCGCCACCCCATCTTGGCAGGAAACAGAGCCGGAACTTTCTCGGTGTGCTGAGGTAGAACATTTTGCAATTTAGACCCTAAAATGTGTTGACTTCGCATTTCTAGTGAGGAGTTTTCTTTTTTTTACGTTGACTTCCATTCTGTTGGAGGGTTTCTGGATTTCGGCATCCGGTGGCGCTGAGCCTGAACTGCAGCTGAAAGCAGCAGCACCATCACCGTTAGAATCATTACATCAAATGTGTATCGAGATAAAGTGATAACTGACAGGAAGTACGGGTCATCTACACCAGAGGTTGAATTCATCAAGCTGACCGCCGGCCGAGAGACCGAACCTCCACAAACCGTCCATCAGTAGACATCTTTGTCTTCTGATTACGGCTGCAAGAACAGACAGAGCCAAAAGACACACAAAATGATGTACATTGCTGACGCTCATTCAAAGTGAAGTCGACTTTGGAATTCAGTAAGGGTGCTGGAGAAAGAGGTGGGTTGTTATGGAAGGTCTCCTTGCAGTTTGAGTTTGCAGTTTGCAAACCCTCTCGGCTTTCAGTGCAAGAGGAGAATTTCTCCCACACACACACACACACACACACACACACACACACACATACACACAAACACACATACACACACACACAAATGCACGCATGCGCACACACACACACACACACACACACACACACACACACACACACACAAACACACACACACACACACACACACACACACACACACACACACACACACACACACACACACACATCGGACAGAGTAATAAACTTGCTGGAGTACGTGTTATTAAAAAGCAGAACTCCTTATGCCAGTGGGTTTCACCTGCTGTTCCCCGGCTTAATCTTTATCTCACACACACACACACATTCTGTGTGTGTGTGTGTGTGTGTGTGTGTGTGTGTGTGTGTGTGTGTGTGTGTGCGTGTGTGTCCTCCATGGCTGCAGTCCTCCATGGCTGTGTGCAGCAGGTCTAAGACCGTGGTGGGTGGGTTGGATTCAGTCTGTTGTTAAAGAGATGGACAGTTGTCGAGTGGCACTGAGGGCGCTGCAAGACCTCCACTATCTCCCACATGAAATCATTGTAATACTCCGTACATGGACCATAGCCGGAGATAATGGCGCACTCATATTTCATTCAGACAGGGTCTCCGTCTGGTTGCATTCTAGCTTTTCGCAGAATATGTGGTGAGGTGTAGAGGACAGGAGAGACAAAACACATTAATACAGATATTCTCAACCTTGGGAGCCCAAGTGACCTCAAATGGGGTCGCAGGACATTTCTAAGACTGAAGTATGGATATTTTATTCAAATATTTGTGATAGAGAAATGAGTGAATAGGTTTGAAATATATCATAATGTCTATATCATCTATTTGCTCCCTCTATGCTGGCTGATGCCACGCTCAAATTAACATTAAACAAATCAAATATGAAATGTGGAGTGTCCGCAATTAAAAGTATTGCACTGTTGAACGTGCAGAAAGAAATGTTCTTATTTCAGTCTCAAACTGGCTACAAAATAATAATAAAAGGAAAAATATAAGAACTTGTCACAAATTTGATTGTGTCATGCTCTCTACCGTAAAATGTTTTAAATATTCCGAATTTTTGATTGAAATTTTACGTCAAAATATTTCCTTAAAATATCATACTGTGATAATTGGTCCAACATCACAAGCACACATGTAAACAAACTCACACACACACACAAGACACATATTGCAACATGCAAATGCATCCAAAAACAATGTGAAATCCCCTCATAGTTGAATAGATAGTTAAATCCAAAAACATTAAGTAGGTTGTGTATTAGGTGTGTGTGAGTGTGTGTGTGTGTGTGTGTGTGTGTGTGTGTGTGTGTGTGTGTGTGTGTGTGTGTGTGTGTGTGTGTGTGTGTGTGCGTGTGAGGCACAGTGTGGAGTGGGTCCCGTCCCAGCTCAGCTGAGGGCAAATGTGGGGGTAAACATGCATTCCCCCAACCACCCCAACTATCACACACACACACACACACACACACACACACACACACACACACACACACACACACACACACACACTCACACACTGACAGGGTGTCAATACAAAGCAATTTACAGGGCCCCATGAAGAATCGACCCCCTAGGTAACAGGCAATTTCTCTGCTCTGCCGGTCGCTGCGGCCCCACAGAGGGCCCCCAATAAGCCCAGAGGGAGAGGGGGGATCAGGGGGGAAGAGAGAGAGAGAGAGAGAGAGAGAGAGAGAGAGAGAGGGAGGGGAGGAAAATAGAGAGAAAGACAGACGGGGACAGAGATGTGATTAGGACCATATAGTATCATCACCCACTGGAGATGGTCCTCCAGTTACTTACACACACACACACACACACACACACACACACACACACACATACACACACACACACACACAAATATCCACCCCCACCAGCCCGATATTGATACGGAGAGGGGGAATGTGAAAGCTGTGTGAGGCGTGTGGATAAGAGGCAGAACGAGGAGGCCGAGAGAGAGAGAAAATTAAAACGAGGGGAGGCAGCAGAAAGACTTTCATGGTGAAAGAAAGAGGATTCGGGGGAAAAATGTATGAATGAATAATTCAGTGGAGAACACGGGAAGGACAGGGGGGTTTCTTGAAAAAACGACATTCTTTCATTTATTTTATGTGTCAGAGGAAGACATATATACCAACCTGGTCTCACGCTTTTTTGTGCTCATAGTCACTAAAATGAGTCTATTGAATCGTGTCCTGGAGCACGATTGTCCGACTTTTTTCCTGCTACACGTGACGAAATTTAAGCCAATTCGTTTGAATGGAGATATTTTCTTTGATTCAGAAGCAGGGGGCATGGGTTTAGATTTCGTTCTGACGAGCACAAAATAAAAGCAGTATACTGGTTTCGCTTTTTCTCTATTAAATGGTCACATAAATTCAAGGTTGGGTGAGAATAGGGATATAGGGTCATACCCTCAGTTTGAATTTTATTCATAGATAAGATTTAACTGGATATAAATGTCAGCATTTGGGTAAAAATTTAAATGTACCCATCAGCCAGTGCAGTAAACATTTCCGTGGTTACAGCGAGCCCCACCAATCGGAGAAGTCGCTGTTACACTTAGGATTATGGGTAGTGTTGTCCAGGGACACCGGAATAGGGGAGGATTTTTTGTCCCCCCACTTTCAGATATTATGAAAAATGTTTTTGTTGGCAAGAACATTTACGCTAGATATTACAGTAATAGAACGTTGCCGACATCTTAAACCCATTGCTATTGTTTGTGGCCACACGATGAGGGTGTGTAGCGCGCTCATTACGGCCTCCACCAATTTGCACCCGTGCCCCTCGATCTCCACGACCCCGTGCCTGGTTCCAAACTAGGGTGGCCAGGGGCACAGACCCCTCCTCACAGGACACACACACACACACACACACACACACACACACACACACACTACTTTAGATTCGGGGCTATTCATAAAACATTCGGGATGCCCACCCCTAACAATGCGCTGCCTACCAAAACAGGTAGTTTCGGTCTGTGCTGTGATGTGAGGTCACAAAGTCCCATGGCTATGTTTATTGAACCGATGATATACCAGGTATTTTTTTGACACCGCTTTCAGCCAAATATTTGTTTGACCACAATCCTTAGGGGAATGTTTACTTACACATATTCTACTTTATATATTTTTTTTTATTTGTGTATTTATTTAATTATTTAATTATTTGATTGTTTCATTAATTAATTAAGTAATTATTTTTTTTATTATTATATACCATTAGATAAAGTATAAAGTAGGAATGATCTCAAAAGGAGGACAAATGAACGTCCGGCTCAAGACGTCCGGCTTATCAAAGGTTCCTTCAACATATTATTCATCCATATGTAATACATATGTATGCATGTTTTGACAATGCAGTTAGATTCCCCGACCAATTTAAGTAGTAACACCTGCATGTAGTTTTTCACCCATTCCTTATTTTCCTCTCCAGGTTCATAATGATACAACTACTTAACCCATGAGGTCATTGTATCAAGATTCATTACAAAATGGTGTGGAATTGTAGTTTTTGTGTTTTTTTTTAAGTTAGGATTTTAGTGTAAGGGTTTCAAACGTTTATAAATTACGGCGTTAATATTACACAATGTATATGATAATTCGTTTTTGCTCCTGTAGAAGCCACAAGTCCGTATGACGTCAACCTTGTTTTGCGAATAACCTCGCCCAACCTTGAATTTAATAGTCCATTCAGAGAAAAGGGGAAACCAGTAACCTGCTTTTTTTTGATGCTATTCAGAACGAAATTTGAACACATGAATTTTAAATGCATGGGTTCAATACATCCGTGCCCCCGCATCTCCCCGCAGTGGCGTAGGATAGTTTTAGTTTTAGGGTTAGCGTACGTAGCTGCACCCCCACCCTCCTCCCCCACCACCCCATTTCTAAATCTCCCAATTGAAATGAATTGCTTTCAATGTTATGTGCAGCACTAAAAAATGTGGACGATCGTACTCCAGGACATGATTCAATAGATTCATCTTTGTGACTATGAGCACGAAAAAGTGTTGTATGTACACCATGGCTTCTTATATTGTCTTACTTGAGGGCTGACAGCGGGGAGCAGGTCCCTCTTTCAAACCGTAACCTTGGGTTCTTCCTAAGGAGAGGTAAAGATGAAAGTCAAGTCAAAATTGTCAAACTTCGTCCTGCGTTCGAGGATGGGAGGGAGAGAGAGAGGGGGGGGGGGGGTAGAAGGATGGAAGGGTTTGGGGAGATGTCGAACATCCAATGAGATGTGAGACGGGATGTGAGCGAGCGTTTGGGACGGAGATGGAGAGAGGGGTGAGAGAGACTGAGAGAGAGAAAGAGAGAGAGGGAGGGAGGAGAAGAGCAAAGTGGAGAGCGAGGAGAGTTGGGAGGGAGTCGGAGAGAACAGAGCGCGAGAAAAGATGTCTCATCTGACATCGTCTGAGTGGCCCCCGATACGGCGGCGGGCATATCAAGCGGCGAAGTGATGCATGATGGGTAGAGGAATCAAAAGTTCACCCGGTGCCGAGGGTGAGCGGCTGAACTTTGCGGAGGAGAGGGCGACGGGGCAGGGCGGGGCGATGGAGGAAGGGGGAGAGCTCCTCAGTCAGCTCTCACAGCCCCCCTGGACTCCCCTTACTGCCCCTGCCTTCACCTACAGTGGTTGGAATTGGGTTGGAATTTGGACGCCCGCAAAAAACCCGACCACCAAAATGTCAGCCGTGAATTGTGATGAGAGAGAGCCCTTCTGGAGGGGGGGGGGGGTCCGATTCCCCGCTGGGATTGAGAGAAGACACGAGAAAAACAGCTGTAAGTAAATCTTGTTAGCTTTGAATGGGAGATAATCATACACACCACAAACACACTTACAGGTTTAGGTGTACCGTATTATGGGGACATCTAGAAATAACCTTAAAAAACAAGATTGGCTCAGCAGCAGCAGTAAACAGTTTGAGCCATGAGGAGATGCATATACAATATTTACTAAACTAAAAACGAATGCCTAAAATGCAGCATCAAAAGTACACTTGGATTATGAGGACGCTGAAAATGTCCTCACAACTGGCACACGTGCAACCGCCATCATCGAGACATCATGACTAAGTTATTTCCTCGTCTTCGTCATCTTCTTCCGCACTCACAAACACACACTTCCAGGTTGAGGTGGCTTCAAGGGACATTGAGGGAAAAGCTCAAAAAACAAGATTCGTTCAGTTTATGAGGACTTGAAACGGCGGTAAAGATGCAAATACAATGTTTGAAAAGTGACAAAAGAACGAACGCTTGAAATCAGCTTTAATAGGACGCTGGCGTTATGGGGACACTGAAAATGTCCTCATAATCTGAATGTCCTCGTAATGCTGGTGGGTATTCCTTTGAAACGACTGTATATACGCTCAGAGGAACAGTGTCATCATGTCTAAGCTTCTTCTTCTTCTTATTCTTCTTCTTCTTCTCCTCCTCCTCCCTTCTCCTTCATTTGACACCTGGAGCTCCCTTACTTCCGCCCGTGAATCATAAACGTACGAAACAGGAGCGCGGGCGACGAGTTGAATGCGCTGCCACGTGGTCGCCATGGCAACGCGAGGTAACAACCCCGAGGCGTCGCCACATTTAGAATTCTGCCGGGGGGCCGATGCCGAACGAGGGGGACCTTTAACCCGTCCAATTGACACGTTCCGTCAGGGGCGCACGCGCACGCACGCACCCACGCACACGCACACACACACACAGCTATGGGATTACATTAGTAAGCAAAGGCTGATCCCTATATTAATTTCCTCCTCCCAATTAAAATAGAAACCCTCCTCATCAACCACAACAGATCGCATGTACGTTCACATTTTGTCACTTTAGTGCAAGTGTATGGACATCAAGTTGGCGGATTTTTGCGATCGGGACGCCCGCCATGGTGCTCATCGGGGCGCCCCTGATCTGCACTCGTCTGTGAATCTCCCCGCTGCTCCGTTCCCTTATTCTACCGAAACTAAAACGAACCGTGCGTAACGGGGACACTACCCCACTCACTCAAGAACCTTGTGTAACGAGGACGCTACCTCACTCCCTCTAGAACGGTGCATAACGGTGACAGTACCTCGCTCACTCAAGATCCATGCGTAGCGGGGACGCTACCTCCCTCACTCTAGAACCGTGCATAACGGTGACAGTACCTCACCAACTCAAGAACCATGCGCTACCCCACTCACTCAAGAACCTTGTGTAACGAGGACACTACCTCGCTCCTTATCGAACAGTGCATAACTGTGACAGTACCTCACTCACTCAAGATCCATGCATAATGGGGACACTACCTCACTCACTCTAGAACCGTGCATAACGGTGAGAGTACCTCACCCACTCGAGAACCATGCGTAACGGGGACGCTACCTCACTCACTCGAGAACCGTGCATAACGGTGACAGTACCTCACTCACTCAAGAACAGTGGGTAATGGGACACTACCTCATTCACTCCATAACAGTGCATAATGGGCACAGTACCTCACTCACTCGAGAACCGTGCGTAATGGGGACACTGCCTTACTCACTCACGTAACAACCCTGCGTAACAGGGACACTACCTCACTTACTTAAGAACCCTGCGTAACGGGGACACGACCCCACTCACTCAAGAACGGTGCGTAACGGGACGCTACCTCACTCCCTCTAGAACGATGCATAACGGTGACAGTACCTCACTCACTCAAGAACCATGCGCTACCCCACTCACTCAAGAACCTTGTGTAACAAGGACACTACCTCGCTCCTTATCGAACAGTGCATAACTGTGACAGTACCTCACTCACTCAAGAACCATACATAATGGGGACACTACCTCACTCACTCTAGAACCGTGCATAACGGTGAGAGTACCTCACCCACTCGAGAACCATGCGTAACGGGGACGCTACCCCACTCACTCGAGAACCGTGCATAACGGTGACAGTACCTCACTCACTCAAGAACGGTGGGTAATGGGACGCTACCTCATTCACTCCATAACAGTGCATAATGGGCACAGTACCTCACTCACTCGAGAACCGTGCGTAACGGGGACACTGCCTTACTCACTTACGTAACAACCCTGCGTAACAGGGACACTACCTCACTTACTTAAGAACCCTGCGTAACGGGGACACGACCCAACTCACTCAAGAACGGTGCGTAACGGGACGCTACCTCATTCACTCCAGAACAGTGCATAATGGGCACACTACCTCACTCACTCAAGAACCGTGCGTAACGGGGACACTACCTCACTCACCCTCTTACCCCCCCCCCCCCCTTATTTTTTTGGGTACCTGCCCCGTTTAAAGTCTCTGCACAGCCCTGCTTGATAAGTTTGTGCAGCTCTTAACAGCATGACCATAAAGAACTGGCAACAATCTGTTCGTAGCGAACACAATTTGAATGACTCAGCAGTTGGGAGTCACTCTGGCGACAAAGTCGATGAGGGACTGAATCTTCCACTCACAAACTGAAAATAATAACCAAGGTAGACATTCAAATCCAAGTCAAAAAAAAGGGCATTCGGCGTAATTCATATTGATTTAGTCTTTGCATTCCACCAAATATATTTATTTTCACATAATTAAATGATTCCTGTGAGAATTCCATTTACAACCAGGAGTCAAACAGACTTTTCTGACCTACGTTCTTTGTTCCCTCACTCACCCGTGTATTCCACCAACTGAAGCAAATGGACGAAGAGGCGACGAAAATTGAACTTTGTACTGAGTCGCTGGTCAAGAACCAAAAAAGAAAAAAAGAGTCTAACCTTTCATCACTCCATGTCAGAACGTTTAATGGCTGCGCCACTACATTTCTGAGGTAATACTGGATGGGAAAGGCGACCGAGGAGTAAAAGGGAGAGCATTTGGAGCGGTTTCGGGTAGGAGTCACCTGAAAACAACTCGTTTTTAGCCTGGAACCCGCTTGACACATTCAATTGTCAAGGACTACAACACTGGCAACCATTTAAGGCCACGGGGCCAGAGAGAACCTTCACGCTGGATGAAAGCTTGTTAACCATCCAAGTGACCGATCAGATTGTTCCCGGGTTTTTTTCCTCTCCTTTTTTCATAAAATTGCCATGCGTTGCCTGTTTTTGTTGTATTTTTGGCCTTTTCAGAGGAACTTTGGACTTATTTTCCATTCGTGATTAACAAAAACACTGGGATTTTCGCAATAGTACGATGACCAGGGACATTTTTTTTTGGACATATAGGGACGACATTATAACCTGGGAATGTTTACTGTTCAACGGAAGCATTGTCAAACACAAGATTTAATCATCACTCAAGCAAGCATACATGTACACACGCATACATTGACTCAGCAGGATAAGTGGATTAAATAGTAAAATAATAATACAAGAAAATGGCAGTAATTGGAGTCGACATGTGTTTAGAAGAGCAGCGGGCGCACTGAGCGAGAAGTGGAAATAAGCGCTAGATGGGGAAGATGTTGATACTGAACGAATGGAAATACTGTCGGTGCAGTACAGGTGTGCTAAGATGGGAAAATGTTGCACAAACTCCTTCCCACAGCCTTTCTCTCAAAACGTCATTGACAGATGCCTCAAAATGACACCTTCAATGGCTGCTGCTCTGCCAACGTAGACGTCGTTTCCATTCGGTGTACATACAAATTATGTACAGAAAATATCGCTCTGTTGACCGCGATCCATGTTCAAGACATGTTTTCACGGTTTTTGACAAGCAAACCTTTGATGAGTACTCATATAAAAGGGGGCTTCTGTCAGTTTGTCAGGAGGAACCTTCCTCTTTGCTCTATTGCAGGGTTGGAAAAAGTTCTCCATAGGAATCACATTTGGAGCAGCTGTCTCTTCGCCACCATCTCTCACGTCAATGTCCACGGCCCTGGGAGAAGCGAGTTGAAAAGAACCAGTTATTACTTCCCTTTGCAAGTTTTTTGCCCAAGTTAAATGCCTTTTGGGCTCTTGGGGGTTGTAGCAGTGAGATGCAACATACCACACCGTCACTATTGGTGATGAACAGGAATTCAAAAGTGATAAGTTGTCTGGCAAAAGTGTAAATGGTGACTCATAATTGCGATGACAGATCCGACTGTTTTTTGTACACGGTAGAAAAAGAGTAATAATTGACTAACAATTCACTTCTGTCAAAATGATTCATTTTTGTGAATCCGTTACATTTAATCTTCCTCCGACCTTAACCTCAGTGGCAAGTCAAGGATTCACTCACTCGATCGTTCTTCCACTGAATCACTGAATGGAAGCTTCGGGAGCTTGCAGCTTATGGGTCTTTTCATTCGCCGATCGAGAGTCGACTCAAGCAAGCGCCCGTGTGCCCAGCTGCAGTGACACTCAAACAAAACCACTCACTGACTCTTTTGCCAACTGATTCCCGAATCCCGATTCCATTAAGAGTTGTGTTCGCCAATTCTCACATTTTTTTTTTTTTTTTTTTTTTTTTTCAATTCACCAAGTTGGTCCTGATGAATTAAGCGTGAGGAAATGTGTCAACGGCCACTCGGGAATCTTTTACCGAAAAACATTCATCAACGTGAAAACTTTTGCACTCCATTTCTCCCACTAGAATATAAAAAACTCTGTGCATCTGCTCCGTTTGGCGGGGTTTTGCTATTTCACGTGATGTTGAATTGCCCTCATTCAATCCCTGAAAATTGCGGCCGAAAAGAAGGATTTTAAAGTGGAGCGAGGCGTCCTGTATTAAGTACCGACAGTGCTTGTTCCTCCCGTTCAGAACGGCTAATGTAAGTGCGTTATCATGAGGATGATCTTTGAACGTGATCTCCATTGAAGGATTTTCCGAAACCTCAATGGAGGGAATGAATATGAAATTCACTTCCGGAAAGGGAGCCGTTCTAAAAGTTCAGCGGTCAGCGTTGAGCTCTATAGTCGTCACAGTACGTTAAAAGGAGTTCCGTGAATCAAACTCCTTTCTGAATTACGTGAACTGAATTTGCATTGTGAGAACTGAATTAATTTTCCTTGAGGATCAAATGTGGTTTCGGGGCAAATTAATTCAGTTTCATATTATTACATCCCGTCTCAGGTTTATTGGAATTCATTTCCAAACGAATCAATTAAATGTCCAATAATGTGATTCAAATTTCGTTTTTCGATGCGATAATTCAAGTTGAGCAAATTCAAATATAAATGATTCAAATTCACTTTCTAGTGACATATTTCTGCCCATAATTATCAATCAGCGGAAACGATAGAGTTTGAAAGGGAGAGACCCAACAAAGAAAACTGAAATCAAACACAGAGGTTCTTTACGCTGCAATTTCGACCACCTTGTGATGCTTTCACATCAGGCGGCTATAATGAATTGTATTTTTACTTTCAATTAAACAGCTTGTTCTTTGTTCGTCAAACCGCCGGTACATATTTTTGCCGTCTTCTTAAGCCTCCATTCAAACGGCGGCTTAAGAAACACTCTAGCGAGTCCCTTTTATCTGGTCATGAAAGAAGCACCACCAATCCCTACTTTGAGAAG
Organism: Zeus faber; assembly: GCF_960531495.2. Classification (NCBI taxonomy): domain Eukaryota; kingdom Metazoa; phylum Chordata; class Actinopteri; order Zeiformes; family Zeidae; genus Zeus; species Zeus faber. The sequence goes on along the minus strand of NC_137194.1, from coordinate 7,188,585 downwards.
GACCACATTTGCATTGCACGAAAATACGTTTCCCATTAATTCTGATCAGTATCAGTCCAGCTGATATTCAGGGCTGATGCAGCACTTTCACACGTCCATCGGGACGTTGGCGCTGCAAAGTTTGGCTCATTTTGGAGATTTGGCTTTTTACAAGTGACCAAGTAAAAAGACTTGCTCAGTTTTCTGACACTTTGTCCGTTTGACTCAGCTCGTTCTGCCGCAAAAACGAGTCGCTCGGAGTCTTGAGTCACTGCCCGACATGCGTTTGCCTCGCGTTCCCGTTCGACTTTTCAGTTTCTTGATATTTTGTTGTTGTTGTTGTTCTTGGCCCCACATCCTGTGCATTCGCATATTTTCTCCCCTCGTCTCTCTTTCTTTCGGTCTCTCCGTTCCTCACCCCAACACCCCTTCTCCAAACACTCCAACCGCTCCGTATTTGCAGCTTTTAATCCAGTGCTGATGTATGGCTGGTTTAATAAGGTGTTGGAGGTAAAGGCGTGGGATTAGGTGCAGATTAAAGGTGATTAATCCTCCGTAATGAGCGCTAATCCGCCGGCGCTCTGTTTGACTCTGTGTCTTCGCCTGATTTTCCCTCCCGCTCTTTATCGCCGACAGAGTCATCTGCCTCCAGTTGCAAAGAACGACGTGTTCTCCTTGACATGTGAGAGAGATTTTGTCAGGGCGGATGGAAGGATGAAATGGACGGACGGGCTGATAAATGAATGGATGGATCGACCCAGGAAAGGGCGGACGGATGGATGCCCGGATGAATGGATAGAAGGACGGACGGTGCGCAGCGGAGCCCCCGCACACGTTTCATCGGTGCGGCCGGATGATGCCACTGAAAATCCTGCGGTGACACGTCGAAACTCTATTTCGGGAATTCTATGATGGCGTTCAGGCTCCTAAGTGGGTTTACAGACGGCACGACGTTTACCAAGGCACCGGCTACGCTGCTATAACCAGTGCACAGCAGGTGGAATTACTGAAATAACAGCAGCGGTCAGTTACCTTTTCTGGAGAAACCATCCACTCCTCCAAACATCACAATGCTGTGTCTGGGAAGCAACAACAAATGTAAAATCCTTTTCATATCTAAAATGAAATCGCAGTCTAGGTGAAGATGCATTTCGGGGTGAGAAAGGGACCCCCGTTTTGAGAGCTTTCCAAAAGGTGCCTAGCCCTTACTTTCTCTTCTGTTTTGATTGATTATTTTTTTCTTGACCCTTATATTTTTTTTAAAACAAACCAAAGAATAACATCTTGTAAAATGTACGGTGGACATAATGCAGTCATTGCGGATTTTAACAGCTTCTACTGAAACGTTCGATAGGATTAAAGGTGGCCCCGCCTCCAAAGTCTCGAAAGTCAACTTGGCGAGCGAGCGAGTGTTAGTGCACGCAGGATGCCGTTCCCAATCGCGGATACTGTTCTGTGCGCGTGCAGACAGACAATAAGAACAAAAACAACAACAACAAACCATTGGGAGTCCAGTGATCGTGTCAGGGTGGCCGTGGTCCCTGATGATGGGTGCATGGATGCTGCAGATAGATGGATGGATGGATCGAGGTATGCATGGCTGGGTCATTGAGCAGAGAGGAGGACGGGGGAATGGATGGGTGGACGAATGACAAATGGATGGATGGAGCGACAGATGGATAGAAGGAAGTATGGATTGATGGATGGATTGATGGATGGATGGGTAGATGAATGGACAGATAGACCGATGGATGATGAATAGACAGACAGAGGGAAGGAAGGATGGATGATGGATAAAGGGATAGATAGATGGATCCATGTTTCGGTCGACCAAAAGATGGATGCATGGGTGGATGAATGGCCGGATGGATAGATGGAAGGATGAATCAACAGATGGGTGGATAATGGATAATGGATAGGCAAGGAATGATGGACAATGGCTGCATGGATGGATTATTGGATGGATGGACGGTTTGTTCTGGACACACACACACACACACACACACACACACACACAGTCGGAGCATAGAGACCCCTTGTGTTGTGTTGTGTTGCGGTACTATAAAATTCTCCCAGCGTCCTTGAACACATCACCTCACCTGACCCACATCACACACACACACACACACACACACACACACACACACACACACACACACACACACACACACACACACACACACACACACATACACACACACACACACACTCAGCCGTCCCCAGTTGTCCCGCCCAACGTGTTCCTTCCTGAGATACCTTTATTCAAAATTCTGCTGTGTGACTTTGAACACTTGGACACAGGCACGCGCACACACACACACACACACACACACACACACACACACACACACACACACACACACACACACACACACACACACACACACACACACACACACACACACACAGTGGCCTGCCCTTGAAAACTGCGAGACAAGGGGGGAGAAGGACACAGACAATCAGCCCTGGGGCCCTCTGAGGCCCCTCACAGCATCCGGGACGCCACCTCAGGGACTCCTATTCCTCCTGTTCCTGCGCCACCGCTCTCCCCCACTTTTTTTCTTCCCTTTTTTATTCCCTTCTGTCCCCCAACACACACACACACACACACACACACACACTCACACACACACACACACACACACACACACACACACACACACACACACACACAGCTAAGCTTCCTTATGAACAATTATCTTTGGCCGTTTTGTCATGCTAACACCCCGTAACCATGAAGGGGGTAAAACAGACACACATGAAGAAATACCTCTAATATAAATCAAGTTGTACACCTTTAACACCCTGCCTACCCCCCGGAATCCCATTTCTCTGCAAAATAACCGACTAGCGTAGCCGGACTTTGGAGCCATCGTGTCTTTTGTGAAGGACATTGGATATTTATCAAAATAATCAGTTAGTTAATAAGTTCAATAAATGACCAAAAAACACAAAATGAGAGGGAAGGCAGGAAGTTGAAAGAAATCTTGAAAGAAAATTAATGACAGAGGTTGCTTTTACGCCGATGAGGCGACGGTGACACTAACCTCCGATATGGCGGAAACTTCCAAACACCACTGGTGCTCTCCTGCAGAAAATAAATAAATGACTTGGAGTGACTCCACACTCACATTTTAATGAATGGTTCACAATGAGCAAATCTTGCATCGCGAGCAGTGTGCAGTGTTTGCAGACATACATGCTTACATATATACAGTGGGGCAAAAAAGTATTTAGTCAGCCACCAATTGTACAAGTTCTCCCACTTAAAAAGATGAGAGAGGCCTGTAATTTTCATCATAGGTACACTTCGACTATGAGAGACAGAATGGGGGGAAAGAATCCAGGAAATCACATTGTAGGATTTTTAATGAATTAATTGGTAAATTCCTCGGTAAAATAAGTATTTGGTCACCTACAAACAAGCAAGATTTCTGGCTTTCACAGACCTGTAACTTTTTCTTTAAGAGGCTCCTCTGTCCTCCACTCCTTACCTGTATTAATAGCACCTGTTTGAACTCGTTATCAGTATAAAAGACACCTGTCCACAACCTCAAACAGTCACACTCCAAACTCCACTATGGCCAAGACCAAAGAGCTGTCAAAGGACACCAGAAACTAAATTGTAGACCTGCACCAGGCTGGGAAGACTGAATCTGCAAAAGTTAAGCAGCTTGTTGTGAAGAAATCAACTGTGGGAGCAATTATTAGAAAATGGAAGACATACAAGACCACTGATAATCTCCCTTGATCTGGGGCTCCACGCAAGATCTCACCCCGTGGGGTCAAAATGATCACAAGAAGGGTGAGCAAACATCCCAGAACCACACGGGGGGACCTAGTGAATGACCTGCAGAGAGCTGGGACCAAAGTAACAAAGGCTACCATCAGTAACACACTATGCCGCCAGGGACTCAAATCCTGCAGTGCCAGACGTGTCCCCCTGCTTAAGCCAGTACATGTCCAGGCCCGTCTGAAGTTTGCTAGAGAGCATTTGGATGATCCAGAAGAGGATTGGGAGAATGTCATCTGGTCAGATGAAACCAAAATAGAACTTTTTGGTAAAAACTCAACTGGTCGTGTTTGGAGGAGAAAGAAAACTGAATGGCATCCAAAGGACACCATACCTACTGTGAAGCATGGGGGTGGAAACATCATGCTTTGGGGCTGTTTTTCTGCAAAGGGACCAGGACGACTGATCCGTGTAAAGGAAAGAATGAATGGGGCCATGTATCGTGAGATTTTGAGTGAAAACCTCCTTCCATCAGCAAGGGCATTGAAGATGAAACGTGGCTGGTTCTTTCAGCATGACAATGATCCCAAACACAACGCCCGGGCAACGAAGGAGTGGCTTCGTAAGAAGCATTTCAAGGTCCTGGAGTGGCCTAGCCAGTCTCCAGATCTCAACCCCATAGAAAATCTTTGGAGGGAGTTGAAAGTCCGTGTTGCCCAGCGACAGCCCCAAAACATCACTGCTCTAGAGGAGATCTGCATGGAGGAATGGGCCAAAATACCAGCAACAGTGTGTGAAAACCTTGTGAAGACTTACAGAAAACGTTTGATCTCTGTCATTGCAAACAAAGGGTAAATAACAAAGTATTGAGATGAACTTTTGTTATTGACCAAATACTTATTTTCCACCATAATTTGCAAATAAATTCTTTAAAAATAGACAATGTGAATTTCTGGATTTGTTTTTCTCATTTTGTCTCTCATAGTTGAGGTTTACCTGTGATGAAAATAACAGGCCTCTCTCATCTTTTTAAGTGGGAGAACTTGCACAATTGGTGGCTGACTAAATACTTTTTTGCCCCACTGTACCTATAACATCCGATATTCATATTATTATTATTATATTATTATTGACATTCAATATACCATCCTGGTACTTTTCAGATACTATAGCTTTGGATGTATTAGACGCCAAAACTCTTCTCCTACGACTCCGGTTCTAGTCTTTCTACGGTATGAGTTGGAATGTATTTTGAAATTCCTTTCATTACTGATAAAGCCTTGAACGGCAGAGGTCTGACATATATTATTGAACTGTTAAAACTCTATACCACACTTCCAGATGCCTTTGATCGGCAAGCCAAGGTCTTCCAACGAGACTCGAACACATCACGGGGGTTGAATCTGTAGGCGTGAATTAAATTAAACATTTGCGGAAAAAGTATTTCATATTCATTATATAATTGTATTTTGTATTTGAATTTTTGAATTTTTCTTTCAATTCAATACATTGTTATTTTATCGAAAATTCTCCCAACCTTTAATTAGCTAAAACATTAGATAATAATAATAATAATAATAATAATAATAATAATAATAATAATACATACATATTATTTTAAAATATTAAAAATATTAATATAATATAATATAATATAACATAATATAATATAATATAATATAATATAATATAATATAATATAATATAATATAATATAATAAGTTCATGGTAGTTAAAGACAAAGCCAACAGTTGGTGATATACCATTACAGCTCCCTGGTGTTAAATGTAATTTTTCCCTAGAACATCACTATGGTCCCTAACTGCCCAAGTCGCTCTCCTTCCCTGCACCTTCATCCCTTTGTTTTCTCGCAGTTGTCAAAGGTTCTACGCCGCTTCCGAACATTTCCTGACGCTCCCCTTGTTTTTCACACTCCACCTCTCTCCCTCTCTCCCTCCCTCCCTCCCTCTACTCCCCAGATCCCAATTCCCTGACTCCCCTTCCCCATATGAGTCTCTATCACAGACTCCTTGAGGATTTGAAGCCCCGCTTTATTTTTTGGTTTCCCCTCAAATACCCCCTCGCCACTCACACACACACACACACACACACACACACACACACACACACACACACACACACACACACACACACACGAACGACCCAGACTTCTACCACATTCCCTTTCTTTTATCACCCTCCCCATGTACACCATCCCTAGTGCACCCCATCCCACCAGGGGATCACTACCATATCCACCCCTCCACCATTCCCTCTCTCTCTCACACACACACACACACGCACACACACACACACACACACACACCTCCCCCGACTCTGTGGGGGCGGACGAGAGCTGTGTGACAGGGCAGATGTGAATGAGAGGAGAGCAATTAAAAACCACCTCTCTCTCTCTCTCTCTCTCTCTCTCTCTGCCAACTTTCTTATTCCTTTTCTATCCTAAGCCCACCCGGGGGCTGGGGGTGAGGGGGGGGGGGGGGGGGGGGTTGGTGTCATATCTCAATCACAGAAAAGTAGGAGTCTGAGGTTTTTTGAATTAAAGACATAAAAGAAAAATATTATGGAATTATAATGAGAACCGATGAGAATCTGGGACACTGAGGAGGCCTGGGAATATACGCATGTACCAATATACCGCCATGTTTTTTTTTTTTTTATATACTATGTGAAAATACCGTGTTGGAAATATGGTCTGGTGAGGAAAAAAGCATTGTGGAAACAGTTGCCAAATTCATACATTCTAGTTCAAATTGTTTTGCTGTGGATATTTTCCCATGGAAACAGATCAGTGATGCAAGACTCGCCAACGATTCGCTCGCATTGAACAAAATCTTTTGAGCGAGAAAAGAGTCGGGAGTCAGTCGGTCAAAAGAGTCGCTTTGTTCGTGACTCACACGAGGAGTTGAAAAATTCAGCCAATCATATCACGGCGTCGGTGTAAAATGGCGGGATCTCCAAAAAGAGCCAAACTTCTCATCACTAGAACAGAATCCATGATCAGTGAAAACATAGCAGTAGGGTTACTCGTCAGAAAGCATAGGCTCATCATAAGTACATGTCTGCAGCACGGGGGCTGCTCGGCAATTACGCTTTCATAAAACAAATTTAAAAAAATAAATCTATTTACATTTGTTGGAATTTAAATTCTCAGGACGTTGTGGACTGTCAAACGCCCAGCATCCGCGGTGGAAGACTCGCAAACGATTCGTTCGCAGCGAATTGGGAACGAGAACAGGGGGTTGACTTTTTTTTTTTGTTTTGTTTTGTTTTGTTTTTTGTCTGACACAACTTTACCCCTTCATAAGGTGCTCAGAAAAATCAGGAACATGCAACTGCCTTTCCCGTGGAATTTTCCCATGGAGACGTACTTTTCTCAAAATAAACCATCTGCTATTTCACATCCAGGCGGAGACGAGCCTCGGCTTCCACTTCTCTCTTCTCTTCTCTATAGATATCTGCTGCTTTCTATCCCCCCCCAAATCTGGAAACGGCATCAAAATGAAGCCTTTTTCCTGAGCTCGGAATCTGTCGGGTTTTGATGCCTGTTCTTCAAAAAGCTCTCCAGTAATGTCAGCTCATCCCAGGAGAGCTTTCCGAAACAAACAAAACCAAACATAAGAAGCTTTTGGCTTTAGATGTAGGAAAACCTGCGGAAAATCTTTTTTTTTTTTTTTTTTTTACCTGTACTCGTACTTATTCTTATTTTTAGGAAGATTAGTGTAATGCAATAATGGTTCGTTTTCTTCAGGTGAGATTAAAGATTGAGCAGAACATATTAGTCACGCAAGACTCGCAAACGATTTTACCGTATTGAATGAAATGTTTGAAATGAGCAGGTCGTCGCGCAGCCAAAAGAGTCGTTCGTTTGCGACTCGAACCGAGAGATGAAGATTGAACACATTTTTTTGACAGAGTGAATTCTTAAAGGTCCCAATCTAAGGAAAGGGACAAACTTTTCATCACTAGAACAGATTCCAATGTCAGTGGAAGCGTGCCAGCACTATAGGGTTACTTATCGAGACGCACAGGCTGGACATAAGTACATTCCCTGCAACATGGGGGCTTTTCCAAATTTACATTTGTTGGAATTTAAATTAATGTTCAACAGACAGTGTCAGGATATTGCCGACTGCCAAACACGGCAGCATTAGTGATGCAAGACTCAGCAGCGATTTGTTCTTCGAGAATGATTTGTTCTGAGGGAACGATTCATTCTTAGTGAACAATATAGTTGAGCGTCAAACATCAAATTCTACAAATAATACTTCTTATATTTGGGTCCCCAGTGATAAATAATTAATGTCAAATATTTTTTGCATTGCTCTTTCATGGAAACTTTGATCATGGAAAAAGCTGATCAACACTTGAAAAAAATGAAAGACTCCTGCTCCACTCATTCAAGGTGGATGACCCTTACAACGGCAGTGAGCTGAAACGCATAAAGAAGAAAACTACAAGATAAACTGTGCATCAGCTGCAGATTGCACCGTATGGCTGGTTGGTAAATAATGGCCTTTCCCCAAAAAATGTCCCAAAAATTTGCCTAAAAATGGAATGAAAGTTGCTAAAGTAAAAACTTTTTGTTCCTTATAATTAGCGACCTTCATCTTGTCAAAGATCGCCTCAGCACCTCGGGTCGGATCGGACTAATTGTTTGTGGTCCGTGACCAATTAGTCTCCAGGGTCCGGTTATTTGAAGGGAAAACCATATTTGTTATTGTATGTTTATGGACAAAAGTTGAAAGCACAATTAGGCGCAATCTGGATTTTTCTTTCCCCCGCCTTCAATTCATCTTTTGGCTTCCTTTTAGCCGCTCAGCCTTATTATACCCAGGCTTCAGTGACTCTGGTTGGAATAGACTCCTTCCTCCTGTGTGATAATAAATAAACCAAGACACATAGAAGAAAAATTACTTCTACCACGAGTGCAAACAGTTTTGGGGGAAAAGGTATTTCCAGGACATTTAAAACAGCCATAAATCTAGAAGAAAACCAAAATATGTTTCGCTGAGGTGGGAGAAATAAATGAAACGGAATCGGAATAGGAGTATGTACATTTTCAAATCCAAGGTATTTGTCATGGTAAGTAGTGGTTCATTGATGTACAGACAATTAGCAAAAGAAAGCTTTACAACAAAAAAACAACAAGTTCAAGTTCAAGTTCAAATTCAAGAGATTAATATACATACGGTCATACATATATGCAGTGAAATGTCAAGACACCCGGTGATGACGCACAATAAGCTCTATAAGCTCTAAAAATACAAAAAAAAATACCAAAATGTGCGTAATCGACACAAGGTGCTCGCGCAGGCAGCCGCAAGGGGAGGCGCCACAATTGCGATTCTGGGTTCTATAATTATACAGTCATTAAATATACATTTAAATCCTCCTAAAGGAAACTTACCTGAACTTACGTACCTCCAGTACTAACCTCACAGAGTAGAAGTCCTCTATCTATCTATCTATCTATCTATCTATCTATCTATCTATCTATCTATTCAATAACATAAAGAAATGTCCAAATATTCAAAATAACGAGATTAAATGCAGAAATATCCAAATATACAAAAGAGCACAAAAAACCTGAATATACAAAAACAGCCAAATATACAAAAAAAGCCCAAATAAAAAGCAAAAATAGCCAAATATGCAAAAAAAATCCTCAAAAATACAAACTATGCAACAAAAAGTCAAATAAAACGCAAGAATTGCCCAATCCACAGAAACGCATATAATGTACAAAAAGCCATGCACAGGATTAAAGGACAGGATGGGGACCAGTGTGGCTGCAGGTTTAAACAGAAACATGGATGGATATTATCGGATGGATATTCTCGTACAGTAATAGTCGTCAGTTATTTTAAAATGCCCTCTTGTCAAACTTCCCTTTGACGGCCGTCGACCCGTTTGACCGCGGCTGCGTCACATCATCCCCAGACGGAAAACAACCAGCCCACTGCCTTCATTTGCTCCGCGCCGGCAACGAAAGGTCCCTTAGTTTTAGCGTCGGCGAAGGACGGCCCGTCCTACAACGCTTACCCCCCCCACCCCTCGGTCCCTCTCCCCCGTCGCCCCTCTCAGCCCCCCAGCCCCCCAGCCTCCCAGCCCCCCAGCCCCCCAGCCCCCAGCCTCCCAGCCCGGGACTCGGTGCCATGCGGTGATGAATAGTCAGATCGCAGGCTGGGGGGCGGGGGAGGGGGACACAATGTAGGTCGAGCTCCGGGGGTCGTAGTCTAGTCCCACGAGTTATATTTACGTGCCGTGTGTGTGTGTGCGTGTGTGTGTGTGTGTGTCTACCTGAAGTGGGGGAGGAGGGTTATAGTGATGGAGAGTGTGTGTATCTACCTCAGCTTGATGTATGGGCACCCCTCTAAATATCTGTTCCCGTTCACCGTTTCCCCTCCCTCTCTTGCTCTCCCATTCCCTTAGGTCCGTGCGCGCGCACACGCACACACACACACACACACACACGCACACACACACACACACACACACACACACACACACACATGCACACACATATACAAAAGGCGTACGAACCCAACCCACCCCATCCCCAGCCCTCACCCCAGCACGGAGACACGGTGCAGATAATCAGCTCATTTGTTACCAGGGCTTGGGATTAGCGGCGGAGCATGTGCGCGACGTGGAGACGGGTGGCAAGCCCTCGTTTGGTTAAAATAGAAACTCCGCCAAAGTCGCCCGGGTTAGAACGGCGGCACTGATGACGGAACAGAAGACAGCGACCGAAGCTTCCACTTCCGCTGACTTTCATGAACAGTTAGCGGAGAAGGCAGGGCGCTGACATTGACGTCCCTACTCCAGTTCAGAGTCCGCTTCGGGGCGATGGGGAATCAAGCTACGTTGACTGCGATTTTTGGGTGGAGCAAAAGACGGAATAGTGGTCGTGTTTGGGAATTGAGATCATATTTCCTCCTTCCCTGCCGTCCAAACCCATTACTCAAGGCTCCACTTTTGGACAACCATTGTCCAAAACGACTACATTTGCATCCCAAATTGTATGCAAGCATACTCTTCAGGGGGCAGGGTTACTTTCCCATTTGAAAATATGTCCCTTGGCCCTCTTGGCCCATGCCTTGCAACTTGCCGATCTCTTCCAAGTCGCCTACGATGTGCATCCAGTGTACGGGTGTGATAGTCTCTTGGACATACATCGTCATAGAGCCAAAGGGGACGCGCTGAGGGTTGATGACGACGCTGCAGAGGAACTTTTACCAGCATCTTGCATTGTGTGGGATATGCTTGCCAGTTTAGTGTGCACTGTTTGAATACTACAATATTCCTTTTTGCATACTATGGTTTTGGACGTACTATAGTCCACCCAAACCCATTACTGAAACCTCCACTTTTGGACAACCATTGCCCAAAACTAGTACATTGTCGTACTAAATAGTATGCTCGTTACTTTCCTCCTTCATAATGGGCCTTCCTCCATAATCACCCCCATATTATTGAAACTGCAAGAATTACCTCCACATCCATTAGAGACAAACCAAACTCAAACCCAAACCCATTTAACTATCTTCTCCGCCCACTAAAAGCCGACATCCACCGGATCATTATGAAAATAAGATACCGCCGATATATTCTCGCGCCGTCTTTCTGTCACTGAATCTCGCTTATTTGGTGTCATATTGTTATTCACAGCTCCTTCCGGAGCGAGGCAACCTCAAAGCCGGTCTGCTCGGAAATTAGCCTGGCGGCCTGTGTGGAGATAATTTCGCAAAAAGAAGGCATTAGCCCTCCTCAAAAGACACGCTCATCCTGCACACACTTTCTTTGAACCGCCTTAACGATGAGACAGCCTGACCGGGGGAATATCTGAGGTGAGGCTCCCGACGTCACCGTTCCAATGTAGAATAATGACTATGAAAAGAACACTTTTTTATATATATTTTTTTTGCGCATTTGTTATTCCATAATGTCTCACTTTATGAAAGAGAGCGAGCCAGAGTGAGTCAATCTCTCTCGCGGTGAACAATCTAGCAGAGAGGATGAAAGAGGCAAAGAAGGAAGAATGATCAGTATCAGGCGGAAACTCTGTATACAAATGAAAAATATCTTTTTTCTTGTTCCAATAAAGAAGCTCCTTTGGTATTTCTTTCTCACGGAGCAAAGTTTACCAGGGAGATAGTCACTGCGGCGGCTGCGGGGACGAACCGTTGTCCTGAGTTTTGAGGCGGAGCATCGCGTCTGAGTGCAAGCCTGCGTCCCCACCCCCACCCCCCCGTGGCCTGACCCTCACTCTGAACTGTCCACCTGAAGCAGCAGCGTCGGACAGGAGCTGCAGAACAGACCAGGAGAGTTTTGATGCAGAATTTGTCGCGTCCCCTTGGATTTTAGGGTCTTTTACCTTACAAAGGCAGAAGAGTGCATGAACGTAGTACCATTGCCTCGACATAAATCCGCGGAAGGTATATACATCCCGATACCTTTCTGCGTATGACATCTGAATTCTGGGACTACTTCTTTGACGCCTGACGGCGTTGATCCTTTGAACTTGATTGTAATTGAAACATCATTTTGGATGAAGCATTTTCCCAAACTGGCGTCCCATTTTCCTTTTGGCTGTGTTTCATCAGATTTTAACCATTCTTATGATTTATCACTGCTCATTAATGTTTAGTATTATGTATGTATTGTGTAAAATGACAGCGAATAGAAGATATAGAATAGAAGAAATATCTGCATTTAATATTAAAAAAAGAATATGAGGCAAAGTCGGGTGACCATGATTCAGCTCTTTTTTCAAGTATATAATATGAAATGAAAAAAATACATATATTTTTAAATAATACGACTACACTAGTGTCCATGACTTTGGCCTTTATTTCAATGTTTAGTCAATGCTCACGTTAAGGTTCCGCCCAGAGTTGACACCTGGTTGGCATCCGGGTTTCTACGTATCGGTTGCTGCCCGCCGACGTTGCCATCTCCTACCCCAGCGCCTGATGAGATGGACAGGGCTGGACGGTGGATTTGGCCATCTGTCCAAACGAGGCGCGTTTTGAATTGGCAGATGGTGTCATTGAAGGACGCCCTTTACTGGTGAAGCTTCCCGATGTTTCGACTGCCTGGACGATTGTGATGTTTCATTCCATCCAGATGCAGCCCGCTTGCAACTTGCGAGGCGACGTCCTTGACATTATGTCGCCCACCCTGGTTCAGTCAATGGAACAAGGGGCTTAAGTACACTGCCCAGTGTAAACACATGCCCAGAATCCACCCACTGGGTTGGAATGTATCCCTGCCTCCAGACCACAACAGCCACTTTCACCCCATACCAGAAACCTCTCCAGTCAAAAGCTGAAGGAAGACGCAACACCTGCATTCCAAGACATGATGACAGCCACTGGCTCCTGTCAACGGTAATGCTGGAAACAGGGACGGCAGCGGCTCTGCTGCTGGGAAACTCTCCAAAGCTTGAGATTTGTTGGACAGCAGGCCTTCATGGCTGGTGTTTTGTGAGACGACTGTCGCCACCACAGATTATGGTCTGTACCACTGTGGACCACGGTCCACCACTGACTGCTCCATGCGAACCGGCATGGAATGGGCCCGAATATGGGTTTAGTGCAGAGCTTAAGCCGTGTATCCTTAGGAACCTACAGGGTCGTGAGGGTTTTTATGCGATGTCGTCAGCAACCCTCAATGGACTGAAAAGAGGTGGGGCCCCTATACGACGATGTAGTATGTCCGAGAAGCCATTGTTCTTTTTACTCACACACTGTACATACTGTAAGTGCACTGGATGCTTGTACAGACATGGAGCATCTAGTACAAACAGTAGTACGCCTCCTTCTAGTGATGGGAATTACGTGTGAAATTACGGCTTTTTGGAGGGAAGCGGATCTGGCTCTGTTCGTTTCCAAGAGCCGTTCAAAAGAAAGGCTCTTTGTTCTTTTTATTTGTGTGTGTTGCCAATCTGTGAATTGGCAAATGGCATCAATAACATGTGAAAATATATGATATTCTCTACCCGAGTATGTTTACTTTATTTTGTTAATATGTATTCATTAATTTGGATAATATTTAAAAGTTTCACAATAAAAACTGAATAAAACAAGTACTATTGTGAGTTGTTTTTGCGCAGAACAGGTATTAAACAGTATTTTAAGCATTAGCAGACATCCATGTCTGCTAATGCCATGTCTTGATCGAGGCCTTCATTCTCTGAAGAACCATGTCAGACTGCTCTCACAGGCTTTGTTATAACTCGTCTCATAAAAGGTCAATGAAATGTCAACCATTTGGATTAGAGCCAATACCACATTCCTGAGCGATGTTCAAACCTCGGACGTTGTTTCGGGGGCTCAGGTGGGACAGAAGTGGGTGCTAGAACCAGCGTTGTTGTACTTGGGCGGCGTCCTGTGGCCCCTGGTGGTCTCTGAAGCGCTGCCATGTGGCAACTAGCCCGTCCTCTGGACCCAAGCGGGATTCTCTTTTTTCAATTCCCGCAATACACCAGAGACTGAATATCATATTTGCATATAAAGAGGAACGGGCCTAACAAAGGAATGTAATTAAGGTTGTAATCACTGGCATAATGGGAAATGCCTTCTGTGTATGACGCCATATATTTCTCTACATTAGAGTCATTCATTACCCCAGTGCTTTCAAACCAGCTAACGCCCAGGACTGGACAAACCTGCTCCAAGCTGCGAGTTTTTTCGTCTCCTGGCACCTTCATCATTGTCATTATCATCCCCATCGTCATCATCTTCTGTTTTGTCATCCTCTCTCTGATCGTTATTCTGCTCGGCTTGGCGGCGCCGCATGGACTCTGTTATTGTTTGGCCCGCTGAGCCAGAGGAACAATGCGGCCCGGCCCAGTCACCACCAACAATAACAATAATGGCGGTGATGGATGAGGGGGATCCGCGGTAATTACATGAGGACAGAACAGGTAAGAAAGGGACCGGGGCCACGCGCTCTCCGTCCTGGCCCGCGGGACCGCAGCGCCGAGCTGAGCTGCTCCGCGCCCGCCTTGTTTCCTCTTGTTTCCGTTTCAAACGCCCAGAGAGTACTAATCAAGGACGCACATGCGGGGGCGCTCGGGGTGCGGCCCGCACAAGCCGATACGAATACATATTCATTTAACAAAGTTGATTACGGGTTTAGACAGCTTGTCCACAAAGGGTTTGGTCAGGGCTCTCATTTCAACACGACCAGAGAAGCCAGGACCTATATATGCACAACCCTCCCCCTAGAGAACATGTAGCATATATACTGCACGCGCCTAAATTGAGCATATACTGTACATGCACACGGATTCAGACTCAAAGTGTTGCTCGGAGGTTTTCCCGGTACGGCGTAATGCGGGGTTGTATTGCCGCAGATGATCGCTAAACGAGGTAGACAGATTGAGGTCGTTATGCACGAGAAGCAAGAGTAAGAGATAAGATGAAAAGGCATGGCGGGGGTGGGTGTGTGGGGGGAGGGGGGGGGGTCCCTGCTGCTGCTGCTGCTGCTGGATCAGTGCAGCGTTACGCTAAAGAGGCCGAGGCCCTCCAGAGTCGAGACGCTTTGAAAAAGCCATGGGCCTCCAAATGGAAGTCACGGGTGGTGGATGGAGAGAGGAGGTTAGAGACGGAACAAGTGAACAAAGTGTGTGTGTGTGTGTGTGTGTGTGTGTGTGTGTGTGTGTGTGTGTGTGTGTGTGTGTGTGTGTGTGTGTGTGTGTGGTGGGCTTCTGTATCGGGAGTGGATCGGAAGCAACGGCAAAGGAAAACTCGACCTTGGCTATTCTATAATAAATGGATCAACTACTTGAGCCATTCAGCCGGGTCGACTCCCGCTGGCTTGGGTAGCACCTGGATTTGGTACTCCGGGGGTTGCCGTGACGTCACTGACCATATATGGACTTGAACTGTGGATCCCTCATTGACCTTGGGCATCCCTGTCTGACCTGTCTGTTTTACTCCTCTTTGGTCTCAACAGCTGGTTTTCACTCAATATGTATGCCGCCCGTTCAGGCAGCCATAGTTGGTATAGGCCGCTACCCAGCAAACCAGACGGTTTACAAAGTATTTCATAACTGTGTTGGGTTGAGAGGCAGCAGGAAACTAGTCTCAGTCTCGCCTCTGGTCCCCATGTGCGGGCTAAACGCGTTCAATCGCTTCTGTTTTCGTGGGAAAGCATGGACGCCCGCGGAAAATTTGGCTTTGTTTGGCACCTCGTGAATCCTACCAGCATGGGAAAGGCATGTGAACGTCACATCAAAAAAAGAGCAGTTCACCGTTGCGTCGGCGCCGTGTTGCCCTGACGTGATCCGCCCCAAAATGATGACTCGGGAATTCCCACTTGAACGCGCTTTGCACTTTTTGAGGGCGTATTTTTCCGAGTTCCGACTAAAATGGAACGCAGCATTAGCTAGCTAGCACCGGTGAGGATCGGATGTAACCCGAGCACAAGGTGATCATGACATTTTGTTGTGAAATGTAATCCAATACAGCAATCAGCAGGGCAATATTAAACAATGGGCTAAAATGGCCGACTGGGTCATGGCCTTGACCCGGGTTAGCAGTGGCCCAAGGCAACGTGTACGACATGGTTGGCTCCTAATCCCGGAGTTTACCTGGAGGAAACATCCTCATTATGCAGACCTGCAGCCCATGGGGCTCACGACCCCCCGGCAAGTGGCCTTCGTCAGACTGCATTCATGGAAAGATGGCCACGGTACCGAGGGGAAATCATTAAGGCAGACGAAGAACCCGGGAGTTTCCGAGCTGCTGGAGTCGACATTTATTATGGGACACTTTTAAGCCTCCAGCATTTCAATCCAGAGGCATGTACTCCCCATTCCCGATGAACCAAGCGTCCTCTTGTGCATCAAATATCGCAGTAGTTCCACTACACAGCGGTTGTGGGCGGGGCCACGGTTTAGTTTTGATAGTGGGAGGAGCTTAGGTGTGGGTGGGATCATTGAGCTGGGTTGACCAATGGGAGGAGTTTAGATATGGGCATGTGGGCGGGGCCAAAACTAGCACATTTCCTTGTTTCCGAGCTTGTTCCCTAGGTTGTTTCCTAGTTCCCTAGTGTGGAGCTTTATGGCAAGAATAGCTGTATGCATATTAAATTACATATTTACATATAAATGTAATTATTACAACATAGTGGTTTGATACCGTGACAAAATGTACTTATCTTCAAGTTGTTTTGGACAAAAGCGTGTGATCAGCGTAATGCCATAAATTTGACAAAATGTTCCCGACTGAAATGTTTCATATGTACATGTAAATGTAAATGTATGTAAATGTTATATTTGACATTTGTTTTAAATGTCGTTTTACATTGAAAATCTTAAAATCGAGTTGAAAATCCACCAGTTTTAGTAGCCATTCCTTATGTTGACTCCCTCTTCCCATCCTGGTGAAACTCTCCCTGCCCATAACGGGAGTGAGATCAGAGGTGTTGGGGCGGGGCTGTGATTCCCTTTCATGATTTGTGCCGTGGTACTCAAACAGGTCTTTTGGGCTCACCTGAGCTGCAGGTAAAACAAGAAAAAGGTTGGTTTATCCTCGGCTCCCATCGTAACGGACCGACGTGGTGATGGAAGTCGAGGACTTTTATCCTGTCTCCTCCACAGGGGTCTCGGAATAAATGCTGACTGACTCTGGGTTTTGGGTTTCGCCCGAAAAAAAAAAAAAAAAAAAAAAAAAACGAGCTTCTTTGACACAAGGCGTCGGAATAGTGACGAGATAAGCTCACAGGTATTTATTTGGATTTCAGCTGGAGACATCATGGCCGGGCTGGGGGGTGTTATAAAGAGATTAGCGTCTTGTGGAGGACGGCGAGGAGACGTTTTTTAGCCTCTCTCCCGAAAGTAGGGCCCCCGTGACTAAGCGGCGTCGCACTCCGGCGTGGAGTGGCCCCGCCCCCGCCCTCTTAGGGGTTTTGTGTGAAACAGGAGCAGCGGGATCCCGGGTTTCCCGGAAGTGACAGGAAAAGGAAGCGAACACTGAGTTGGACGCGTCCTGTTTGAAGGGTGTGAGCGGCCATTTTAGATCCCGCTTTACGCCGAGTCAGTGCGTTCTCATGGCGGATTTAGGGGCCCTGCTGTGCCGGGCGGGATTGGTGCTTCCTCATTTCAAAGAATAGTCAAATATTTGAAATATTTCATGTGAGCCAGCTCAAATATTTAAAAACTTCTTCTTTCCCAGTTTCCTACTGGATAGTTTCTTTGTTTCCTACCTTGTTTCCAAGCTCCTTGTTTCCTCGCCCATTTCTTTGTTTCCTACCTCTTTTCCGTGTTTCCTCCCTTGTTTCCTTTGTGTTACTATATAGTTTCTTTGTTTCCTACCTTGTTTCCTAGCCTGTTTCCTTAGCTCCTAGCTTATTTCCTAGCTTCTTCTTTACTCGCTAATTTCCTTGTTTCCTCGCCCATTTCTTTGTTTCCTACCTCTTTTCCGTGTTTCCTCCCTTGTTTACTTGTGTAACTATACTGTTTCTTTGTTTCCTACCTTGTTTCCTAGCCTGTTTCCTTATTTCCTAGCTTGTTTCCAAGCTTCTTGTTTCCTACATTTCCTTGTTTTCTACCTCTTTTCCGTGTTTCCTACCTTGTTTCCTTGTGTGGGATTCACAAATATGGAAAGATCAAAATCATAAAGTGATGGACCAGTATTAACCCCTGTGTGTGTGTGTGTGTGTGTGTGTGTGTGTGTGTGTGTGTGTGTGTGAGTGTGTGTGTGTGTGTGTGTGTGTGTGTGTGTGTGAGTGTGTGTGTGTGTGTGTGTGTGTGTTCCACTAGCTTCAACGACAACAAGACGAGTACAAATGGCGTCCGCTCGCTTCTCTTCGTTCACAGTAATGACGAGCAGCTGTGAAAAATCACTGAACTTTCTTCAAAATTTCTTCACAAAACCTGCACCGGGACTAATTACTGTCCAGCACGCACACGTGTGTGTGTGTGTGTGTGTGTGTGTGTGTGTGTGTGTGTGTGTTTGTGTGTGTGTGTGTGTGTGCGTGAGTGTGTGCGTGCGCGTGTGTGTGTGTGTGCATGTGTGTGTGTGCTCAGCCATGTCTGAGGAGATGTCTACGCTTTGTCTGAGGTAAGAAAGTGGCTCATTAAGCTGTACTGTACCGTCTGAGAGAAACTCACACACACACACACACACACACACACACACACACACACACACACACACACACACACACACACACACACACACACACACACACACACACAACTGCCCTATCCCATCCACAGCAGCAGTAAAGCTTTGTTCCATAATGCATGCGGCTCCATAACAAATTCTTCTTTTACAAAGTGCTCTGCCCTGACCCCCACAGCCCCCCCCCCCCCCCCGCCCCGCCCCCCCCCCCCCCCACCCCACCACCCCACCACCCCACCCCGCCAGGCGCAGGATCGCTGATGAGGGATCTGTTTCAAAGTGTTTTGACAAGGTTGCAGTTTCACTCTTGGCTTTCTCTGCCTTCACCACACACACACCTACTACCACTCACACTGCTCAACGGGGGGGTCAACACACAAATAAGCCCGCAAAGTGTGTGTGTGTGTGTGTGTGTGTGTGTGTGTGTGTGTGTGTGTGTGTGTGTGTGTGTGTGTGTGTGTGTGTGTGTGTGTGTGTGTGTGTGTGTGTGTGTGTGTGTGAAAGAACAAAGGATCAAGGAGTTCGGGAGGCCAACATAAGGAAACAGAACAAACCGTGGCGAGATCACGGCGTGTGTATGTGTGTGTGTGTGTGTGTGTGTGTGTGTGTGTGTGAGTGTGTGTGTGTGTGTGTATAACACCGGATCAATTACAGCGAATTGAACGCCACTGGTAGTCGACGCTTCCGCTCTCATTCATTTTTTCAGCGTCTCTCTCCGCATTTAAAAGCAGCAACGGCGACGCCGCATCGATTTCCCCGTCATTTTTCGGAGCTGGTTTATAGACAGCCGGGCCGAGCCTATAACGCGCCCCGGAGCGCCGATTACGTCTCAGGATTAGACCATGAATGATTAACAACTGACAAGGTCGGCGCTATCGATCGCGGCGGCCGGCGCGCCACGGGCGCAAATCTTCTGCTCTTGCGTCCCCCAAAGAAAAGCACAAGGTGGTTTTACCTTTCGAATGAACACAGAGTCGGCCAGCATACAACACAGTGTCATCACCGTGACACACCCTCACGTTGGAAGCAGTCTAACTCCCCAATCTATACTGTACAGGCTCTCTTCTTGACCTGAACGATTCTCAGGGAAAATGCCGACAATGTGGGTATTTTTTAACCCGAGTCTTGTTTTTCGACCATTGGCATATCAGCCTGCCTACGATACAGTGTCATCAGTCACAACATTAAAAGCACCACTAACAACCACTAATATTGTGTTGCTCGCCCCCCGTGCCGCCAAAACAGCTGTGACCCGTGGAGGCATGGACTCCACGGGACCTCTGAAGGTGTCCTGTGCTATCCGGCACCAAGACGTCAGCAGCAGATCCTTTAACCCTCTTAAGTCCAAGCTGAGTTCAGAGAAGCGTTGTGATTTTGCTGTGGTCTGATATTTATCTAAATATAATTAACTAAACACACACTTACTCCAAACCGGTTGATACAGTTTTTCTATTTGAGGGAAAATCACGGCTACATTGATATGCCATCAATAGTTTGGTCAGTATCCTTATGCAGCTTTCGGAAAGCTCTAACTCTATCTGTCTACAAGACATAAAGAGCATGTTTTTGTATTTTGTGTTGCCGCCAGAAATGCTGTCATAGCACACACTAGAATATATTGACAAACTGTTTTGTCAATACAAAAGTTGTTCATCAAGGTCTTGGGAATAAAATGATCACAACTGTATACAACTTCATTTCAGTTGACCCAAGGTGTGAAATGAGCCATTAGCTAATGACCTGAAAAATTCATGACCCCCTGGTGGAGGCCATTACAGGTATCGATCCGCAGCAGAATGGGCCCTCTCTCTTTCGGACTCTCAGTCAAAGGAATGAGGATGTAGCTTAGTGGGAGTGGGGACAGTGAGCAATGGAAGAAATGTAAAAAATGTGTTTAGTTTTGAAAGATTTATTGAAAAAATCACACAACCTATATACAAAAACTCCCAAAAAATGGTTTTAGGTGATAGGTGAGAACAGCAACTCTAAAACCAACGATCACGTTCAAGTCAAATGAAAATTTTAATTCACAAACAATATATATATATATATATATATATATATATATATAGAGAGAGAGAGAGAGAGAGGAGTAGGAGCATGTGGTCTTGGCCTGCTAGCTGGGGTAAGCGCAACAGGATTTTCTGTGGCAGCTTGTAGAGGTGCTCTCATACTGTAAAAACAAATTATAAAGAGCGTGAGTCTCTACAGACTACACACATCACACCAGGCAGGGGAACGCCAAATATTACATACAGCTCACCAGCTTATGGACTGCAGGCAAACATACACACGCACACACACACACACACACACACAGTGTGTTTGTCACTGTAACCATAAGTAAAACAAAAAGGCTGTAGGACGCAGGCTAGGGCTAAGCGGAGAGGAGAGCAGAGCTGCATAAAGGCTGAGTGCTACTGTTTTCAGCTATCGCCTGGACCTGCTGTACAGTGCTAAAAAGGCAAAAGAAAAACATGTCTTTACCCCGTAGCTACCGCCGGTAGCGTTGGCTTACTTGACAGTGTTATTGTCGTGGCAAACATGACTCCATGAAACTGTCTCTAGCTTACTTAGCCAGCTACTCATCGACCTAGTACTCTGGCTAGCTAACGTTAGCGTTCGTGAACGGGTGTACAAGACACAGAAAGCTTTTCAGCGTTAGCCCTTGCTGGTAAAAAAAAAATGTTACTTACTCATCGTCAGGTATTGGGTCCTCAGTTGGGTGAGTTCTCGATTCAATATGCTGTCTGTGCCCCTCGGAATGTTCCTCAGTATTAGGACATGATGATATATCGACTCTGTCCACACGTCACAGCGGGCCGCCTGGCCGCGGCCGCATCTTAGCGGGGCGCACGCCATTATGCGAAGCAGCATCAGGTCTGAATGGAAGGATGTGGATCCGGGAGCCGCGAATCCATTGACAAGATAAATAGGTGTTGGTTTGGAAGGACAGACAGAGAGAACAAATGCAAGGTCTAATCTAATGCAAAATATAAACTTATTTAATAATTATCATATTATATATTCGGAAAGTCGCGATTTATGAATCAAAGTCACTTTTTTTTTTTTTTTTTTTTTACCTGAGATCGTGTGCTTATTGACCTCAGAGGGTTAAGTCCTGGAAGTTGCGAGGTGGGGCCCCCATGGATTGGGCTTGTTATTCCAGCACACACAGATGCTCAATGGGATTGGACCCTAACCCCACCCATCCACATGATGGATGGGCGAATGACTGCGCTGACCTTGGAAGAAAACGTGATTCATCAGACCAGGCAACCTCCTTCCATTGCTCCATGGTCCAGTTCTGATGCTCCCGTGCCCATTGTAGGTGCTTTCAGTGGTGGACAGGGGTCAGCATGGGCACTCTGACCTGTCTGCAGCTACACAGCCCCATACGCCGCAAGCTGTGATGCACTGTGTGTTCTGACACCTTTCTATCATAGCGATAACTCTTAAGCAATTAGTGCTACAGTAGCTCTTCTGTGGGATCGAACCAGACGGGCTGGACTTCTCACGCCACACACATCAATGAGCCTTGGGCGTCCATGACCCTGTTGCCAGTTCACCGGTTGTCCTTCCTTGGATCACTTTTGGTAGGTACTAACCACTGCATACAGGGAACATCCCAAAAGACCTGTCGTTTTGGAGATGCTCTGACCCAGTCGTCTAGTCATCACAATGTGTTCCTTGTCAAAGTGGCTCAGATCCTTACGCTTGACCATTTCTCCTGCTTCCAACAGATCAACTTCAAGCACTGACTTGTTCACTTGCTGCCTCATATATCCCATCCCTTGACAGGTGCCATTAGAACCAGATGAGCAATGTTATTCACTTCACCTGTCAGTGGTGTTAATGTTGTGGCTGATCGGTGTATACCAGACACCTATATCACATTCTAAATCATTTAAACCCCTAAACTAAAACACAAATAAAAACACAAGCCTATGTCTTTTCTTGGCCAATTTTTTTTCAAGGGAAAACTCCAACAATTTAGGCATTTTCTTTAACCCAAGCCAAATTTTTTAGATCATTGGTGGTCGGCCCATCAGCATATACTGTAACAGACACCCAAATCACATGGTGAGTAATGTAACTCTCTGAGCTTTATGATTTCCTTGGCCTAGATCATTTTCAAAGGTAAACTCCCACAATTGAGGCGTTTTTTTCAATCTTGGCCTTTTGTCAATTTTTCGTTAATTGGGAGTCAACTCGAGTGATTGGCGTCTTTTGACAATTGAAGCTATTCTTTCAATACTCGATCAATTTTAAAAGACGCTGAGTTGACTCCCAATGAACAGGCCTTGTGTCATTTT
>NC_137194.1:7122899-7160399 GCF_960531495.2 Zeus faber | reverse complement strand
ATGGTTTTTGGGGGTTGCGGCGGCGGCGGCGGCGGCTTGGTTGAGAGCGAAAAGAACCCGCGATCGGGTGTGTGTGTTCAGACGTACGTGCGCCGCCCGACTCGGCAAAATGCGAGGAGCGGCGGGAGACAGAGAAAGGTGGCGAGGGAGAGAGAGAGAGAGAGAGAGTGAGAGAGAGAGCGAAAGAGAGAGAGGGAGAGAGAGAGGGGGGTCATGAAAAATGCATGGAGGGCTGGCGGCGGCGGCGGCTTGAAGAGCGAGGGGATGCGGAGAACGCACAGATAGGGCTCTCTGAACTTTGGCGCTCGCTCTCTCTTGCCTGTGCTACCGCTTGTTCGCCGGGGCCCGTCTGATTCTGCTTTGAATATATATACAGTATATGTGTGTGTGTGTGTGTGTGTGTGTGTGTGTGTTGTCGGACAGCTCCGGATCTGGTTTCCTCAGGGTTCGTTGTGCTGCTTAGGCTGGATTTAAACCAGCCTAAGCAGGTTTGTGTTTTACTCCTGCCGCTGTGAGAGGGTCAATTATGGATTGGCCTCTTGTATATGAATGCTGATTCTTCCTCGGTTTGGGTCCGTCCCATTTATCATGATGAGTGGGGGTCGCAACCAAGTTAAAAGCCCAATCAGTATCATTGGACAATGGACGACCTACCCCACCATTGCCAAGCCCGACTGCCCCGCCTGCGTCTTGCGGCGCTGGTGCCTTGGTAGCTAGGGCTCATTCCAACCGAAACGAAAACCGGTCGTGGGAAACAAGCGGCGAGTTGATGTGACTGGGATCGAGGCGTGAGAACGTACAGGTCTGGGTTAGGGGGGTTTCCTCCTTAACAGAGGGAGCGAGAGAGAGAGAGAGAGAGAGAGAGGTAGAGGGAGAGGGAGAGGGAGAGGGGGTCCGGACGGGACAGCCGGCCTGGCTTGGAGACTCGGCGGCCGTGGAGGCAACGGCGGCTGCTATTAACAACATCACCAAACCCCCGCATCACGCTCAATTTGTGCAACAAGCTTATAGAATATTATTTATTGCACCTTCCCAGCATCTGTTTCGCCTGGGGGGGGCTGGACCAGGCTGGGATGCAGACACGCAGGGTGAGGCGTCCCGGGAGCAGGAGGGAAGGGGACGGGAGCCAAAGCGCTTCCGCGCCCTCAGTCGAGTCCCTGACCCCGTATCTTGTTCCGGAATCCGTTCAGTCAACATTTCCCTCTGTGCGGTTAATCTCCCACTCGAGGGGCCAAGGGAAAGCCAACACAGAATAATTTGCTTCTTCTATGTACATTTGGACCCAATTTGCAATCTCTAATCTCAGAATCTACACATATTATAATCTGATTTTAAAACTGAATCGTTCAAGAGTTTTTCGTGTAAAGGTGCGTCAAAACACACTGCACATAGGCACAAAATGTCCTAATCACCTTGATCCATGTCCAAGATCGGACATTTCTGTAAAAATGGGAATTTCGAGAAGCCTGGCAGTGTCACGTCTCCAGATGATGCCTTGCGTCGCCGCCCCCGATCCAATTCTTGTCGTGGCGCCATAGTTGTTCAAACACCCCTCCGTGGCATGCAGTGTACTGGTAAACAGTCTGTGAACCTTTTTTTTCCAAAACGGTTCCTCAGCTTAAAGGGCTTTCTGCGGCAAATACAAGCAGACTGCAAATGTACGCAGTTCGTGATAAGAATCACAATGAACGATTTATATGATACATATTCATGCAAGATTGTACGTAGTTGCATTAAGTTGCATTTCTGTCAGAAAGTGAATTGTTGAGGTGTATTGTTTGTTATTATTGTTTTTTTGGTTCATGGTCTAGTGGCAGTTTTTTCTTGTTCATTAACTGTTTGGTTTGATTTCTATTGTTTATTCGTAGGTTTGTTGTCTATTGCAAATGTACTCTATCTTCTAGTTACTTTTTATGTGTATTGTATACTGCCGTCTTTCTCGATTTTTATCCTAACTACTGTACCTTTGCGTCAAAACAAAGACAAAAAAAACAAATCAGGACCTGTTTGAATGAGCGTAACGAACAAACAGAGAAATTGGTTAAAGGTGACATATTTTACTCTTCATTAGCAATTAAACAGCTGCATCTATTTACGTGTAATGCATGTCTCCACTGCAAGAACAGTTTTCTGTGGGAGTCTAATTTATGTCAATGAAGCGCTGTTAGTGTTAGGGTTAGGTGTTCGATATTTCACCATTGTCAGCATATTTCAAATGCTGTTTATTCACTTTGGAGAGGGACAGTTATTAACCCTATGTGATGTCCCTGAGGGCTCTAAACCAAAGTGCTGACGGAACCATCTGGATTCCAAAGACGGACCCGATGACAAACAGGAGGCTTTTTAGATTGCACATTTCGCCGCCTCTTGGGAACAACTCCAAGGTCTATACGTATGGGAGGCTGTATAATAGTGGGTCCACTACTATATATGCTATATTTAATGCTATGACTGTTGTCTGACTATTCTCTTGTGTCTAAAATGAGTCCAGTTTGCAGTCGATGGTGCTCGTGTTGACAGTGGACAACTCATAGTCACTGAGTCACCGATACGGAAACTCTCTCTCCTTCCAGTCATTGAACGTCGCGCTCCAGTTTTCTTCTCACTTCGCCTCCCCGAAAACGGCTGAGAGCGCTCCCCGCTGGGAACCTGTTCCGAATTCCCCCAACTGGACAGGAATCAACAAGTCCCTCCGCGCTCGCGCTTGTGGGGCGTGACCCGACGGAAGCTTCTTCAGTAGCCGCGCCGCATCCCTTCTGACCCTCCCAGATCCTCCTCAGTCTCATATGAAGATGCTGTCTCACGCCGCGAGGTTCTCTCGCTTGCTGTGTCCACTTGAGGAGGATCAGCAATAATTCAACAAAATCCAGCTATTTCCAGTATAAAAATCAATAAGGAAATCAATAGAATAATCCTGGACCTCGAGGCAGACAAAACCCCTGCGTAAAGGCTTTTCTACTTGGCGGAGCTGGGTAACGGGGTGCTTATCACACCGAACCGCCGCTCCAATCCTCGGCCGCTTCCTGACAGGGTCGGGTTCGCGGTGGGTCGGAGCGGCGCTCGCGGCGGTGCCTCCACACGCGAACACAAAACACGCACATTCGCACGCTCCCCTTCCATATCTCCATTAGCGCACAGCTTCTTCAAAGATGGCGGCCGGCTTAAGAGAGCCCACGGCGCTTTGCCTGGCCGGCTTATCTCTGAGGCGACACCAGGAAACATCATGCTAATTCCCCAGCCGATAAATTGAAAAGATTGCAACTCACACACACACACACGCTCTCCCTCCCCATCAGCCCAATCTTTCAGATGTCTAACCTTGTCTTGCGGTGAATTGTAATCTTCACAAGGTCTTGGAGAAAAAGCGTTTCTTTTTATTTTTTGAAAAGTGTTGTTTTTCGGCGACAGTTATTAGTTTGAACCTTGATATTGTCCTGACGCTATCTGAGACACACAAAGTCGCAAAGCGAACCTGACGCCTCTCGCCGCGGCAAGACCAAGACGGAGGAGAAAGTAACATCGGAAAAACATCTCCACGAAAACATGGAGGCGCGCCTCCGTGTCCGTCATGGCGGTGTGTGCCAGGGAGGGGGGCGCCGCGTCGCGGGGACGCTGGGGTTTAATGGAATTTGGGTGTAGAACATCGTCGCGGCATTGGAATCTCGAGCTGAATAATTAACCGGCCAAGCCAGCTAGCGGGTCGGAACGCTCCGGGAGACGGCTCCTACCATCTTCAGACAAAGCCCGAACGGGGAGCTGGAGTCCCCCAGTGGAGCGTGAAAGGGGGGGGCGAAATAAATCGCCGTCCACACTGTCATGAGGAACCCTGCGTCCGCAACAGCCCCTCTGAATTATTCAGGGGGAGCTGAACGCCGATATCTATTCGCTCTCCCATGGCTAAACCCCAAAACGCTCCCTCTCCGACGCTTCCCCGGCAGCAGATTCTCGCCACGCGGGTCCGTCAACGGTTTGTTCGCGGCAAAACAAATCCCCTGGAGGGACTCGGGAGTCACTCCGCCACCATAGTCGCGGGTTCGCGACTCGGCGACTCCAGCACAGGCACGCGGGGTTTCGCCGAGACTCGACTCCATTCGCCGCCGAAAAAAGCCGAGAGCCGTATAATCACTGAGGATTCGGGTAATGTCACCAGTAGGGTGAAGGCATCCGCCATAATTCATACTCAATGTGACTGATTTACACTTTGCGTTCCACGAAAATAAACCACTGGACGGAAACAAATGATTCTTGAATTCCATTGGCGACAACAAGAGCCGAACCGACTCTTCCGACTCCTGTTACATCGACTGAATCAAATGTGAGTCAGAGAACCGAAGGCACCCTCCCAGTCACTCGTAAACTTTTGGTTGCCGGGGAATTCTCTCTCTATCTCTCTCTCCACAAGAACTGGGCTTGAAAGGAAAGCTGTGTGCGTAGAGCTTGGGCTGAGGAGACGCGTCCCTCGCTCTGGTCGCATGGGGGGGCTGACGCTGACACCGGGCGGGGGACAAGTTCGCCGAGTCGGTGGAGGCGTCTGCGCAGGGCACATTGTGGGCAGAAGGGAACGACCCGGGCCGCACGAGGTGTTCAGGGCACGCGTCTTTCTTTTTGCTTGTTTCTGCCGCAGCGGACATCCTTACATGCAATTTTCTGTCCGGTCATTTTCGTTACCGTTTACCGGTGATGAATGGACGGCCGGAATACGCGTTGTTCAGCGCCTCCTCTGTGGAATTCTCCTGACCTCGCGTCGGCGTTTGGGCAACCCGAATGCGTCTTTGCTCCCCGATGAAACTTTCCATTCATTCGTCCCCTTCGTTTCCCTCTCAGTCGATACAGTGATAAATACACAGCACTGTTTAGATGGAATGCGGCAGCCCCGGACAATCCCTGCCCCCTTCTCCCTCTCGCTCTCCCTTTATATTTAACTCTCACCTGTTTGTGTGTCGCTCCGCCTGGGCTAACATACCTGATACCTTGTTATCTCCCAACTTTCCCAGGCGCTTTCTGTCTTTCATCCCCGCCGTGGACGTCTGCACGCCATCCACCTGTCTTCCCACCGTCAAACCGGACTTGACAGATGCCTTTCATCATCCGCCCTGCCCGTCTTACCTCCCAGCTTGCACTGTCTCCCTTGTACCGTAGAGAAGAGTCTACCCCGTAAGCTTCCAGTGTTTCCTATTTATTTATTTATTCTTTTTGCCCGGCTTGCACTGTGCCTGTAGTACTCACCATCTTTAAGTCGGGAGTCTTTGACAGCCGCAACTGTCTGGTGAGCGCGGGGGAGCATTCCTTATGTCTTTGGCTGTCATCTGCGTAGTTTGCAATTATATGGGTCGGTGGAGGAAGCTGATTGGCTGGTTGGTCGGCTGGATGGCTGGCTGGATGGCTGGATAGATGGATGGCTGGCTGGCTGGCTGGATGGCTGGGTGGCTGGATGGCTGGCAAGATGGCTAGATGGCTAGCTGGCTGCATGGCTGGATGGCTGGATGGCTGGATGACTGGCTAGATGGCTAGATGGCTGCATGGCTGGATGGCTAGATGGCTGGATGGCGGGATGGCGGACAACGTTGTTGCTAATCAATGTGACAAAAACGTGCCCCCTGCACCAAGTGCAATGGGGTCATCTCAAAAACGCCCCGGTCCGATTTGCACCGCGCTTGTATGTTATATATATTCATGTGTCGTTGGTTATTATATTCAATAATTAATTATAAATAATTATATTATATAATATTATTTTAAATCCACTTTATGTGTAGAAGTCTATGTTACGGTATAGGGATGGGGCCGATCTGCTGAAAAATGGTATCAGCACACATTTTAACAGCTCCTACCGCTGAACTTTTGCTCCGCCGTGTTGGAAAAACGGTGTGAAAGTTTTTGCTCCGAATAGCAGAGGCTGCGAGTGACAGGCAGACGGCCGCTCCGTCAGGCACCTCCTCCCAGTCAATCCGTTTTAAGCCAGCAGATCTCCGAGGGAGGATCGACTGCAGCAACCACTGAGTCATTCCAACAGCACGCGGCTGTCTGCTGCAATGATGTCGGCCATGTTGACTCTTGACCTTATTGTTTGCCTCGACCGACGTTTGCTCCGCTTGTCCTGTCCGCCTTTGCCCGGCCGGCGTCGCGTCGGTTGTAGCTGGGGGGACGTGAGGCGTGCGACCACTAATCGGGCTGACACGTCCAGCCTCCCCGCGCCCCGACCTTGTCGCCGGCGACCGCTATGAGCCACTGGACAGAATTAAAGCTAAAACCACTAGTAGCACAACTGCTACTCGGATAACTTTCCGGACCGCACGCCTCAGCAGGATTTTGAAGATGAGGGCAGAGAGTAATTCAAATGGCAAGACATGAAATGTCCTGTGTTGGGTGGATCATAATGAAAATCCCGTAATTCCATTCAAAATTCCTTTTAAAAGTTTTGTGCCGGATCTTTACATTCTTGCCGGGAAAGGCGGACTCCGCCACCAACAATAGAAACCGCAAAATGAGGAGCACAGTTATAACGCAAACACATGGAATGGCAGTTTCTTATAAGGTTTCATCTGAATAAGCATCAATATATGTGATTTTTTTTTTTTTTTTAACAAAATGATCTGACAGATGAATACTTTAAGAATTCGGCAATCTCTCATCTAGAATTCCAATTCTCTTAGAAACGAATTTTCCATCCGCGTATGAATGTGTGTGAGGAACATCAGCTTTTTAGTAACATTCAATACTCCTCCTTTTATCCAGAGCGCCTCATACAAAGGGAAAACGGGGTCTTCTGTAGGAGAAAGGAGAAAGGAAAGGAGAGAAATAATAGGAAAACAAAGGGCAGAGAAGAGGCTGAACGGAGGGAGGGAGAGATCTCTCCCTTTCATTTCCCTGCCTTTATGAGGGCCGGCGAAATCACGACCGGCGGGGAAAATAAAGATGGCGGCTCGGGACCTTGGCGTTCTCACAGGCCTTGGTGGCAGAAGAGCAATCAGCCCCGGGTAAGGCTAATGCTAAGGCCTCCCACGTGGGCTCCGAGTGAGCGCGCGGCTTTGTGCTAAATTATGCAAATAACTCCGGATTCAGCCAAAACATGGAAATTCCGCCGAAACCGCCGGAGTTAATTACAACGTTAGCATGCAAATCACAAAACAAAAATAATAAACTCAATTAGCCTCGATCCAAAAAAGAGAAACAAGCTAAGCCAAAGGGTGACAGTTGGGAAGCGGAAGATGAGATGGAAAGCCAAAACTAAGAGGAGGAATTTTAAATTCACAAGCGAACTTGTGGAAGCTGGCACAGCCAACATCGGGGAAGGGATGATGCCGGTTTGAGTTTTAAGACGGGGCACTGCTCAATATCCCTTCTTCAAATCCTGCCCTTAGCGTCGGTGCGGGGCAATTTTCATTGCGCCCGACAGCCCAAACCCAGCTCCGCCTCTCGCTGTCCCTCCTCCCTCGGCCTTTCCTCCTTCTTAGCTACCCTGGCGTGGCCGTCGTCCTCACACGCCGCGCCCTCTCTGGCCCTCACTCTCGTTCGGAGGCAAACACTGACCGTCAAAACCAGTCGTTCTCCATCGCCCCTGAAAGCTCTTCGCCCCCATCTCTTCCCTTCGCCTTTTCGCCTCCCCGTCTGACACACCACTGCATCGCTCCGGTCGTGAGGAAAAAATAAATAAAAATGAAACTTTGCGTCCTCATTGAGTCATTTGCGGGGGTTTGCCGCATCATCAGGGCGCGGGGATTATTCCACGGCCATGGTTTGATTGACGGACGTAATGTGCCGCCTCACAAAAGGTTGATTCAAAATGCCTCCTTAAAGACGATGACCACCGTAGTCAGTGTTGGGATCATCAGGACGGGAGTTTGAGGCAACATCCTGTACGTTACCGTCCTAAGCCGGCGTTGGTAGAGGTCAGAGAGAGAGAGAGAGAGATAGAGGTTTACCGTTAATGGAATGGGCGACCGAGGCGTCCGGGCGGTGCCGTCCTCATCCGGCTCCAGGTCACAATTGCGGTGATTTGAGGGTCGACTCTATTGCAGACCTTTTGAAATCAGCGCGAAGGAAGGATTCAATCTATCCTCCCCTCTCGTTCCTCCTCTCGATTGTTATCAATTCTCTCATCCTTCCTTTTTGTTGTTCCCGTTGTCATCCGCCCCCCCCCCCCCTCTCTCTCTCTCCCTCTCGGCGGTGGAGGAGACATGGAGTCACATCTCCTTTTAATCCCCAGCTGAGAGTTGACAGCCTATGTGACTCTGTCCTCGATTCTTTCTTTCTTTCTCTTTCTTAACCATTCTGCGCGGGGCGTCTGACGACGGCGGCGGTTGCTTTTCGGGAGAATCGACAGAACAGCCCCCCCGGCGCAACATCGGAGGAGCCATGGAACACGAACAAGAGAGAGAGAGAACAATTTAGGAAGACGGTTATCGGACGCCGCCGCATATTCAAACACGCGGCGGCCGGGCCAGAAGTGTTTATTTTGTGTTTGTCACAGTTGTGTGGTTATTTATTTGGGGGCCTACTGTGATGAGAATTACAGCTGCAGGGGAATTCCAGATGGAGTGTCGAGAGAGCGGGAAGTGAGGGAGGCTAACGGGAGGGAGGGAGGGCGAAAAACACCGCCTCTCCCTTTTCCCCGTCAACAGGAGCAGCAGGAGGTGGAGAGTGCGAGCTGAAGAGGGTGAGAGATGGTGGAGGACCGAAAGAGAGATTAACTGTAAGGTGAGAGAATGCAGTGTTGGCGGGATAGCGACTGGCGAACGATTCGTCCCGATCGAACAGATCTTTTCAGTGACTCTGGAGTCGGGAGTCGCTCCCCGGCCAATAAGAGCTGTTGGTTTCGCGGGTCGGCAACGGCGAACAGAAAACAACTACTGAGGATGGCATCGTTCATGTTGAATGTGATCGATTTACACTTTGCATTCCAGCAAAATGAATCATTTTTGACAGAATTACATGATTCTCGTGGAATTCTCGGGGCTGATCCGACTTTTCTGACCTCTCGCGACACCGACTGGATCAAACGAACGAAGAGGCCGAAAATCGAACTGACCTTTTTACAGAGTGACCTTCGAAGAGCCGAATCTCCAAAAAGAGCCAAACTTTTCATCACGACGGCAAGAATAGGATGAAAAATGTAGTCCATCCCGTTGCCACTTTATTTTTGATACGACCAATACTGGGTTTTCACTTTGATTGGCTCATTTGATCGGGGGTGTAAAAGTAGCTGATTCCAGAACAGCTTTTCACCATGCCCAGACCCATGCAAGGGAATGGAGGTTACTCGACAAACCACAAAATTCTAAATACACCTTCAATTAACTTTTCCCTCAAGTGTTTGGAGTCATTTCAGCAAGTTCGGTCGCACTTCATACTCAAAAGCTACCTACAGATGTGTCAGAATTATAGTCTAAAGTGAATGCAGTTCTTCTCAAATTCCCTACAACTAGATGTGAAAGATCCAGAAATATCAAATATTTAACCACTGATATCAAATTATAGGAAGCTTTGACCACAAACTACTGATGCTAAACGTGCTGTGACCTGCAGTTATCATGAGTTTTAGGACCGCAATTACTTTTTAACATCGGTGATATGGGCGTTTGAGAAGCTTTATCTTGAGGAAATGAATGAAATAACAATTAAAAACTAGACAATTTGTGCGGAAATTGTGAAAAGTGAGCGGGCCCCTGAGCAGCCGAGAAGTTGACGCAATTAAGCACGTTGACTTTTAGTGTTTTGAGTCAAATTTGTTCACAAAACGAGCCATTTAAACTCAACCTCACTAATTACATGTGAAGCAAAATCCCAGATTCTCTGAACTTTGCGTTCACGTCGAGTCGCCTCCACTTGAATGGGCGACTGAGTGATGCGTTCAAGATCCAGTCAGTCGTCGGAAAAATAGAAGCGGTGCAATGGTAATAACTCACAGAAATAGCTCAGTGTGTTTCGTGTTTCATGGAAACTTAACTTATTGAAAATGTAATCCAAGGAAGAAAGTCACAACTAAAATTACACAAGTGCGACTACTGTCGTAAATCTCCGTAAATACGTAAACCTATGTAAATACGTCATCATGCGTGCCGGCATAAGACTTTCTGAGACATGTAATGGGCACAGTTCAACAAAATGTCAATGATTCAGTCCTGAGCATGGCCGTTCAAGACATTCTGGCAGAGCCCTGAAGCCCCGCCTCCCGCTTGCAGGCTGTTTATTGAAAATGTATTAATAAGTGTGAAGTAGATCGGATGAAGGGTTGTCGAAAGACTGACAGACAGACAGATTCCTGCCTTCATAGTTAGAAGATGGGTACCTGGATGGATACGCATTACCAACCCTACCTTGTCACAACACAACTGAGTGACTCAAAGGCATTAAGAAGGAACAAAAGTCCGCAAAATAACTTCAAACTTTCGACTGGTACCGTTTTTTCATTGGAGATACAGGCCGATATAGTATGTGTGTGTACACTCCTTGATATTCTACCCAGTCCTTCCAATCAGTACTGACTGCCATCATTCCCCCCGACCCATCACGATCTCATTTTTTTTGAGAGATTTAATGGAGAGGTGACATCATTTCACATCGTTATCATCAGCAGCACTTAAAATGAACGTACCTGTCGCTGTCGTTTAAGGACCCGGTGCTCTTCTCGCACTTAACTTGCATAATTGCAGCCGTTCTCCCCGCCTCCACTCACCGCTCAATCTGAACAGGCGCCGACATCTTCTCTTCGGCTGCCTTCAAAGCCGGAGCAGGTTCTTCACCTATTTCGATTAGCCACGAGGCCTCTCCTTCGGAGATCCCTCCACGGGCGACCCAGCGAAAACATTTGTTCCAACTTCTTCCGACTCGTGGTTCGTTTGATTCGGTCGGTGTAACGAGTTCAGCAGAGTCAGCTCTGGAGCTCTCGATGGAATGGCGTGATTCCGTCACAATAATTAATTTTGGAGGATGGCAAAGTGCGAATCAGTCACATTCGATATGGATTTTGGCTTTTCAATACGGCCCAGTTTCACATTAATCGATTACACACATTAATGCCACAGTAATCATCTTCAGTTCACGAGACGTGAATCAAAACACGAGGAGCAACCTACATTACATACAAACTGTATGTAATGTATTTTAATTAATTATTTAACAAAAACAAAGTCAACCATTAATGAAAATATGACAAGTCTAGAATAAGTGGCTTTGAACAACAAATCCAGCTTTTCTGTTCGATAATGCATATCTATCGATTTTTGATGTTCTTCTATTTTTTATTGGGCTGTCGGTCTCTTTTTGCCTGATACATTTTTGCTGGGGACCCCCTGGAACTTCTTCCGGCAAAGTATTTCTCGGAGCGCCCGCGTCCACGTTCAGCCCGACGGTGTCCTGTGGAGGAAAAAAAAAAAAACATAACGCTGGAATCGTGGGAACAGCACAAGGTTGAGCTCAGTGTGATGAGCTGACGCAGTCGTGGGCTGCGGGTGGGAATCCGGACTTCACACATCCGACCGAAACTCCCGCGGTTAGAGAGTGTTTCTGATCCCGGAGCCCAGGGGTTATTGAGTCGTGTGATGAAGATGAGCAGCGGAGTTGTGGCCTCATCTTCAGTGGTGAGGAAGATGATGTCGGAGCAGCCGGAACCCGCCAGGACGCTGCAGTGCGACGGGTTCAGACGCCGCCGCCGCCGCCGCTGCCCCCGCCGCGGGTTCGAGTCCCAGTTTTCGGAGGAGACGCCGACTCTTGTTGAGACTCGGTGGCTCAAAGGGTTAAGCCGGCTCAGAGCTTCAGCTTTGCCGAATTGAGGGTTTGGGTTCCAGAGTGAGCTTTTGAAAGACGGCAGCCCGAGGGCACGTTTAGAAAGCGCCTGGAGACCTTCTGGCACATATTGTTAAGAATAATACAGTGCATATACACAAGTATATACACTGTATTCGTTTTTTAAATTTTTTTACAGGGCACTGTAAAAGGATTTTACCGTCACTTTCACAGACACGGAGAGAGAAACAAGCGCCGTCTGAGAATGAACGAGAAACTAACTTTTTGCAGGATTCTTTTTACGGTGGAGTGTCAGGTGTCTTTTCTCCTGAGAGTTGTCAAAAGCTCCCTCTCTCTTTCTCTCCATCCCTCTCTCTCCCTCTCTCTCTCTCTCTCCCTCCCTCTATCTCTCTCTCTCCCCCTCTCTCTCTCCCTCTCTCTCTCTCTCCCTCTCTCCATCTCTCTCTCTCTCTCCCTCTCTCTCTCTCCCTCCCTCTCTCTCTCTCCCTCCCTCTATCTCTCTCTCTCTCCCCCTCTCTCTCTCCCTCTCTCTGAGCTGCTCTTGCAGACCTACTAGGCACCAAGGCGCAGGGGGCGCTGGTCCGCTCTCGCTTCCAGAGCGCAGCACTGATGGACGCACCATCTAGTTTCTTTTTTAGCCTGGAGAAGAGCAACGGGCAGAGCAGGTTTATCCACGCCCTGAGATCAGACACAGGACAGGAGCTCAGGAGGCCGGAGGAGATCCGGACGAGAGCCGTGGACTTTTACACGGAGCTGTACAGAAGTGAGTACGAGGAGCATAAAGAACTGTTTTACTCCTTTTGTGGGAATCTGCCCAGGGTCCCGGAAGATGTCAGTGCGGTGCTGGGGGAACCTCTGACCCTGCAGGATCTTTCCACGGCCCTGCAGAGCATGAAGGGGGGTAAGGCCCCTGGCATCGACGGGATTCCTGCGGAGTTTTACAAAGAGTTCTGGGAGGAGTTACGGGAGGACCTTTTAATGGTTTTTAATGAAGTTTTTAAAGATAAGTTATTGCCAGTCAGCTGCAGGAGGGCAGTCATCACTCTCCTACCCAAGAAAGGAGACCTGCAGGAGATCAAGAACTGGCGTCCTGTGTCCCTTCTGTGCACGGACTATAAAATCCTGTCAAGGGCGCTAGCCAACAGGCTGAGGGAGGTGATGGACCTGGTAGTCCATCAGGACCAAACTTACTGTGTGCCTGGTAGGTCCATTCTGGACAATGTGTCCCTAATTCGGGATATTTTGGACGTCTCTAGTTCTCTGGGCATTGAAACTGGGCTCATTTCGCTAGACCAGGAAAAGGCGTTTGACCGGGTTGAGCACCCGTACCTCTGGAAAACTCTGGAGGCTTTTGGCCTCAGCCCTGGCCTGATAGCCATGATCCAGGTTTTGTACAAGGACATCGAGAGTATACTGAAGATTAATGGAGGGCTGAGCGGCGCTTTTAAAGTGCGTAGAGGGGTGAGACAGGGCTGCTCCCTCTCAGGGATGTTGTACTCTCTGGCCATAGAACCATTGCTGTGTCAATTAAGGACGAACATCGAGGGTGTGTTTCTAAACGGTCTCGAGAGAAGCCACATTTTATCAGCCTATGCGGACGACGTCATTGTCTTAATAAAGAAACAGGACGAAATCAGCAAACTGGAGGGGATCGTCAGGGACTTTGGGCTGCTATCAGCAGCGAAAGTCAACTGGGGCAAAAGCGAAGCGCTGGCTGTGGGCGGATGGAGGGGGGGACTTTTAAAACTGCCAGGAGGCTTACGGTGGCGAAGGGATGGTTTTAAGTATCTGGGAGTGTTTTTAGGGAGTGAAAGTGTGGTGGGGAAGAATTGGGAAGGACTGTTAGGAAAGATACAGGGCAAGCTAAGAAAATGGAGGTGGGCACTGCCACAGCTGTCCTATAGGGGCAGGACGCTCATTATTAACAACCTGGTGGCCTCACAGCTGTGGCACAGAGTGGCCTGTGTCCAACCACCAGACCTGCTAGTTAGGAAGATACAGGCCGAGCTGATGGATTTCTTTTGGGGGCGAAATTTCCACTGGGTCAGGAAGGAAAGGGTCTTTCTGCCTAAAGAGGAAGGGGGGCACAGTGTGGTGGACATCAAAAGCAGAGTGGCAACTTTTAGGTTATAGTTTGTGCAGAAGTTTCTAACGGGGTACTTTAACGTTTGGAAGGACGTGGTGGGCTTGGTCTTAAAGAGGACTGGGAGGATGGGACTGGACCGCTCGTTGTTTTTAATGGACACGAGCCTTCTAAACAAGTCGGGCTTACCCCGTTTTTATCAGGAGCTCTTTAAAGTATGGGGGTATTTTAAGAACAGGAAAAGGGAGGCCGCAGATTCCCTCCACTGGCTCCTGGAGGAGCCGGTGATCGGAGGAGCCAGGCTGGATGTGCAGGACGGGGCCACTCCAGGACTGAGGAGCATCCTGAGGGAGGCGGGGGTCCTGACCCTGAGGCAGGTGGTGGCGGCGGCGGGGAGCGACCTGCAGGACGGCGAGGCCATGGCGGAGCGGCTGGGGGTGAGGTCCACCAGGATCGTACACCTGGTGCTCAAGAGGTGGAGGGAGACGCTCACGAAGGAGGAGCTGGCCCTGCTGAAGGAGTACGGCGAAGGCGCGGAGGAGCCAAACCCGGAGG
This sequence comes from Zeus faber, assembly GCF_960531495.2. Taxonomy (NCBI): domain Eukaryota; kingdom Metazoa; phylum Chordata; class Actinopteri; order Zeiformes; family Zeidae; genus Zeus; species Zeus faber. The sequence goes on along the minus strand of NC_137194.1, from coordinate 7,146,016 downwards.
ATCCCTTCCCGGAGATGACCCTGACCCCCAACCTGGAGGGGTCCTCCGGGAAGCTGCTGCACAGGGCACGTTATGCAGAACTGGACCTTCACGCAGCCAGCGGGAAGGCTTTTTACAAAGAGTGTGTGGTTGTTTTAAATAGGAAGGGACTGGAGGGGCGGCAGGACACTGTCTGGAGGGGACGGCTCCAGATGGGGGGACAGGAGGAGCCGTGTTGGAGGAGTTTTTACAAAGCTCCCTCCAAGAAAAGGACGGGGGACCTCCAATGGAGGGTCCTACATGGAGCCATAGCTGTCAACAGCTTTGTTTCTGTTTTTAATCCCACGGTCGCAAACGAATGTCCATTCTGCAAACTGCCAGAGTCCGTGTTTCACTGTTTTGCAGAGTGCGACAGACTTTTAGAGCTTTTTAGTCTTTTAAAGGAAAGTTTTAAGCTCTTTAAGGAGGAGTGGTCCAGAAACGGTTTTATTTTTGGGGCTAGATACTACAGGGCCAACGCAGAGAAATGGCGACTGCTTAATTTTCTAGTCGGGGAAGCGAAGATGGCCATCTACCTCACGAGGAGGAACAAACTGAGGGGAAAGGAGAGTGTTTTAGGAAGAGTGTTTGTAGCGTTGGTCAGGGCCAGAGTCTTGATTGATTTTAACTTTCACAGACTGATGAAGAGTCTGGACGTCTTCATCAAACTGTGGTGTTTTAACGACGCCATCTGCTCCCTGGTGGAGGACGACCTGTGCTTCCAGTCTGTTTTTAAACGTGTAGGACTCTGTTAGTGAACCAAGTGTTTGTTGTATTGTCTGCAACTGTGAACTAGAGAAAATGTTAAAATAAAGATGCTTTAAAAATCAATCTCTCTCTCTCTCCCTCTCTCCATCTCTCTCTCTCTCTCCCTCTCTCTCTCTCCCTCCCTCTCTCTCTCTCCCTCCCTCCTCCCTCTCTCTCTCTCCCTCCCTCTATCTCTCTCTCTCTCTCTCCCTCTCTCCATCTCTCTCCCTCTCTCCCTCCCTCTCTCTCTCTCTCCCTCTCTCCATCTCTCTCCCTCTCTCCCTCCCTCTCTCGCTCTCCGTCTCTCACCCACCAGGAAAGTGACTAAAAAAGATGGTTTCAATGCATTGTGAAGAAAACTTGTTTTCTACTCACATGAACTTCACCTCAAAGGATTTAGTTTCACTATTTATGTTGAAAAAAGCTGTTTTCATTGCATCGAACATTGTGATGAGTGTTTGGTTTTATATTAACACTCGATTGGCAAAACAGTGGCACCTCGACTTACGGCTGCAGCTACTGACGACTAATCCAAGATACCAGCAGTGATAGTCGCGAAAATTTGTATCGACTTGCTCACTCGACTTGCTCGCTCATTTCTTGGACCGACTGCTCCAAGAAATGAGCGTGGAAATTTGCAGTTGGCGCGTCAGCAGTCAGTCAGCAGTCAGTTAACAGTCAGTCAGCAGTCAGTTAACAGTCAGTCAGTTAACAGTCAGTCAGTTAACAGTCAGTCAGTCAGCAGCCAGTCAGTTAACAGTCAGCAGCCAGTCAGCAGGCGACCTACATGGTGTGTGCACATAGTTCGTGGCTTATCCATATTTCTTTCATATTTACTGTGTTTGTTCTGTGTATTTTGTTTATTTTCACCCTTCATGATGAGTCCTAAGAAGAAGGATGATGGGAAAAAGAAAAAGGCAACGACTCCCATTGAAACTAAGAAGGAAATCATAGAAAAATATGAGCGTGGTGTATATGGGAAAAATTGCTCCGACATACGACTGTTTAAACATACGACCGTTCTTATAGAACGGATTCCAGTCGTAAGTGGAGGTACCACTGTATATTTATATATTGTCTGGGGTTTGAGCATGCCGTGAAATAGTTAAATGATGTCTTTACTTCTGCATTGGAGTAAGGAAATGTAATTTGATGTACTTCATAGACATGAATTCTTGAAACTGTATAATATCTAAAATGTAAAATAGGAAATATTCTAAATATTTGTCATTTCCACATTACAAATGATTTGATACTGTGAAAAATGTACGTTTTGTAAGTTGCTTTGGACAAAAGCATCTGATCAATGACATAACGTAATGTGAAAAATCACCTTAAATTATTGGTATTGAGGTATTCGACCAAATGATTTTCTATTATTTAAACATAAAGTATCAATAAATCTAAATTGTAACTTAAAGCTATATCTATTAAATTATATGAAGATAAATTAATAGGTCATGACGTGGGCTCCTTACAACCAATGAGGACTCATTTGGACTCCACCGATGAGGACTCGTTTGGACTCGTTTGGACTCCACCGATGAGGACTCGTTTGGACTCCATCAATGAGGACTCGTTTGGACTCCATCAATGAGGACTCGTTTGGACTCGACCAATGAGGACTCGTTTGGACTCCATCAATGAGGACTCGTTTGGACTCGACCATTGAGGACTCGTTTGGACTCGACCAATGAGGACTCGTTTGGACTCGACCAATGAGGACTCGTTTGGACCCCACCAATGAGGACTCGTTTGGACTCGACCAATGAGGACTCGTTTGGACTCCATCAATGAGGACTCGTTTGGACTCGACCATTAAGGACTCGTTTGGACTCGACCAATGAGGACTCGTTTGGACCCCACCAATGAGGACTCGTTTGGACTCGACCAATGAGGACTCGTTTGGACTCCATCAATGAGGACTCGTTTGGACTCGACCATTGAGGACTCGTTTGGACTCGACCAATGAGGACTCGTTTGGACTCTACCAATGAGGACTCGTTCAGAACGCATGCCTCATAAATATTCATATCTTGCTGAGAAAACAAATACGCTTCCGGCTTGTCAGGACTTTCTCTTCTACTTTTTCCTACCGGCTTTCTTTTAATATATTCAGGAATATGCGACTCATGTAAAAACGAGTTGCTACGTTACTCTCTATTAAATGTTTTGGGCCATTTGGGCTTATATTATTCCATTTCACCAAAAATTGGCAATTGATGTTCCGATTCTGAAAAAACAACAACATTCCAATCATTTGAAAGAGCGGTTCAGTACGAAACGAATCGTCCTTGCGCTCTTCCTCCTCCTCCTCCTCCTCCTCCTCCTCCTCCTCATCGCTCCTGTGATGAACAGATAAATAAATAAGAAGCTTCAGAGGAAGAATGGAAGAGGCAGCGATGGGGCTCCACGGGTCAGCGGGCAGCCCTGAAATCTGCCCCACTTCAAGGGCACGCACGGATGTAATAGTGTGCGAGAGTGTGTGTGTGTATGTGTGTGTGTGTGACTGTGTGTGTGAGACTCAGTGAGTGTGTGTGTTTGTGACACAGTGTGTGTGTGTGTGTGTGTGAGTGTGTGACTCAGTGAGTGTGTGTGTTTGTGACTCAGTGTGTGCGTGTGTGTGAGTGTGTGTGACTCAGTGAGTGTGTGTGTGTTTGTGACTGTGTGTGTGTGTGTGTGTGTGTGATTGAGTGAGTGAGTGAGTGTGTGTGTGAGTGTGTGTGACTCAGTGAGTGTGTGTGTGTTTGTGACTGTGTGTGTGTGTGTGTGTGTGTGTGTGTGTGTGTGTGTGTGTGTGTGTGTGTGATTGAGTGAGCGCGTGAGTGTGTGACTCAGTGAGTGTGTGTGTGTTTGTGACTCAGTGTGTGTGTGTGTGTGGGGGGGGTGGAATGAAGAAGAAGAAGAAGAAGAAGAAGAAGAAGAAGAAGAAGAAGGAGAAGAAGAAGAAGAAGAAGAAACCCATCACAGAGGAGCCCGATTGGGCAAAAAAGCGAGAAAAAGAAAACGAGAAAAAAAACATGTTTTTAATCTCTTCTTCTTCTTGACGCGCGTCTATTTACACGTAATAAACCTGCACAAAGTAGTAAAGAGCAGAGGATATTTACACAGGCGTGAAAAGAAGCACCACCCAAACCAACCCCCACCTCCCACCCCAACCCCGAAGAAAAAGAAAAAAGAAAAAGGAAAAAAGAAAACAACCTGTCACGGCAGTTTCTCCAAGTCTGGAACTCTCAAAAAATAAAAAATAAAAAAAGTTATCAGGATTCATAAAGTATTAAAAGGCGTTTTCAGCTTTTTCGCCATCTCTCTCTCTCTCTCTCTCTCTCTCTCTCTTTTTAATCCGTGTGAAGGTATTTTCACGTTTGATCCTACGCGCCTACGCTTTTTTTTCCCCTTTAATGTGTCTCTGAAAAAACACCCCAAAAAAACGACAACCTGACTTTTTTAAGCTGATCTCCAAGTCGTGGGGGTGGTGAGCCGGTGGGGGGGGGGGGCTCCCTCCCTCCCTCCCTCTCTCTCTCCCTCTCAGTAGAGCGACGTCGGGTGGAGACGAGACAAAAGAGGGGGAAGCTGACAGGGCGTGGTCAAACACCCTCCAGCTCTCTGCTCCGTCGCTTTCTCCCCTCCCTCACCCCATCACATCTTTCTTTTCTCTCCCTCTCTCTCTCCCCCGCCCTCCCTCCCTCCCTCTCTCCCTCTCTCTATCTCGCTCCAGATGCAACAGAATGGAGAATGAAGTGCTGCTGCTTGGCCTTCAAAGCTGTTTCCACTCCCTCTCTTTTTTTTTTTTTTCATCTCCGCCCTAACAAGTGGGGAGGAGAGCGGAGGTGGGAGGGGAGGAGGGAAGCAAAAAAATTATCAAATAAAATAAAATGAACAACAAGAAACAAAGGAATAAAGCGCCGGAGGCCGATTGGGTGAAAATAGTCTGACAGGTTGTTTTTTTTTGTTTTTTGTTTTTTTCTATCTGGGCTGTGACTCTCGTTTTTCCCCCTCTCCTTCATATCCCCAAAACAATCTTTTTTTTTAACAAATGTAAAAAAAAAAACAGCAAAAAAAAAAAAAGAAGAAGAAATACATCAATGCACGGTAAACATCCTGAGACTTCTGTATATTTCAATCCAACCTTTTTTTTTTTTTTTTTCCCCACGATGGAATCCACACAGGACGCAGTGATCAGCGCCTGCGCCCGGAAGCCGGCGACATTCGTTTTAGGGGGAACGACGGAGAGAAGAGGAAGAGAACGGATGGCGCGGTGGTTTTATACCCTGTGAGGATCAGCGGTACGTGGAGGAGCCCTCACCCTGGTATCAAGCGCTTTGTTTCATGGGACACAGGACGTGTCACAAGGATACGCCCCGTCGTCCCGGTGGGAAAACACTCGACCCTGGAGGTAAAATGAATAACATCGGAGTTTGAACGTGCATGAGGTGTCATCACACGTCACTTTCTCTGTCAAAAACGCCCCCGAAAAAGGGTAAATCGCCGGGTTGGGAGCTCAGCCTCAGCTGCGGCGCGGCTTCCGGCTGAGAGGGCGTCGTGGGGGTCGGACGGGTCCTGTCTTTTCCTTTTCGCATTTGAGGAAGAGCACGGACCCCCAGCAAACATTGATGAAGACCAATAAAGATTTACATAAAGAGGAAAATACGCATCGGAGGTTGGGGTTGGTCGAGGAAGAAGAGCAGTTCCATCCTAGGACCTGGCGACAATGCAGGTGGGCACGGGCCAGCCAACCCCACCACATCGCGCCTAAAAGAAAAAACGGAGGCTTCTAGACCTTTCCTCTAGACGCTTCCCCGAGATCCTCCCTCTAGTTCTTTCCTCAGGATCCTTCCTCTAGATCTTCCCTCTAGAGCCTTCTCCTGGATCCCTCCTCTAGATCCTTCCCCTCGACCGTTCCTCTCGACCCCCCTCTAGACCGTAAAAAGTTCTGTTTCCGTGTTTGTGCTCTAGCACCGATACCGAGCGGTGAAATCAGCCGGGTCGGAGCTAACCAGCGAATCCACATCATTGACCGCCAAACCCCGGAGTGGAATTTTGACCCTACCAACCCGGATTTCCCCACCTCTGCAAATCGGAGCGTCTGCCCCGACTTCCTGTCCCCATTTTGTAAAGAAATGTAATAAACTGACCGATAATAATTATTCAAGCCATATTACAAAGGGTAATATTACATATGACATTACATTACAACGCGCGAGCAGTAGGTCCAACCTTTAATTTCGGCAGCAAGCGCGGACCTAGTGTGCTGTTCTCACGTGGCTCTGGTGTTGTCCCCGGTTGGAATCCACATGTTTTATCCACCACAATAAAGTCAACCGTTTGATTCGACCGCTGGCAGGGGGCCAACCGCCGGTGCCGGGAGATTGGAGATGGTGGCCAGTGGTTTGTGGCAGAGGGCTGTCAGTTAAGGAGCCTTGACAACAGAAGCGCCTGCTCTGAAGGGAACCTTCTATAACAAGGATCAGACGGCGACAGGCAAGACAGGCGGAAGTTTCCCGCAAGTTCCACCTGATTCCGCGAGCCCGATCGAGCCGCCGGGGAGGTCCGGCGCCGGTGGACCACTGGCTCCGCACTGCGTCCAAAGGGCTGATTTCAGGGCTGCGTCGCCTTGCGCTACTCCGACTCTCCTCCTTCGTACCGAGACTTTACACCACTTTCATGAGGGACTTACTTTTTTTCTATGAAAAATCAACAATATCGCACAAGGTCTTTAATGAAAAAGGGAAGCGAGAGGCCTTGGAACTGAACTCCTCGAAAAGAAAAGAACCAGAAAAACTCACAGAGACCCGAGCTACATTTCATTATCTTGTCAAACGCCGCAGATATTCACATTTCGATATACAACATATATATATATATATATATATATATATATATATATATATATATATATATATATATATCTTCTTTTTTTTTTTCGTTCTTCAACAGCTTTCTTGCCGACTAGAGAACAAGGCAAAAAAAGAAAGATGCTACTGTTGACTTTTCCTCTCCGCTGCCAAACTGGCGTTCGATTTTGGATTTGGCTCTTCTGAAGCGGCGGTTTCGCGACAAAAAAAGGAGGAGGTCCCGGAAGGAAAAAAGGGAAAAAAAGAAATAAAAGTTGGGGCGAAGTGGTGAGCAGAGATTTTTAGGCAACAATTTGGAAATCGCCGGTACAATGTACCCCCCCACCCCCCCAAGATGAATTATATAAATTGTTTCTAATTTATATATATTTATATTCTCGCCTATTTTTTTTTTTTTTATACTCTCACTTTCAGTCACTAAGCATGACAACAATTTTAATCATAGCACATTTCATCTAACGCCAAAAAAACAGCAAAAACAAAACAAAGTTATCTTTGCACTAAACAACATTCAAATAAAACATGGCACAGGACAAATTTCTCCTTGTGTTTTCCTTAAATGTCCGTCCTTGAAATATCAAATCCTCTTCTCAAAGTTCTCGTCCTTTTTTTCATTTTTTTTTTTTTTTAACATTAAAATGGAAAACTTTTTTTTTTCAACTCTTCATTGTTGAAAAACCAAGTTTAAATTCATAGATCTATATATATATATATCTATATATATATATATATATTCATATATCCTCTCTTTTGATTTAGCTTTGTCGTAAGTTGTGCAAATTCAGCAGTAACACAAGTGGCACAGCACTGGGGAGAGTAGGCAGTTGAGGAGAAACAAAAACAAACTACGACGTGGAGCGGCACAGTACGTAGAGTCAAAGTATTCAGACGCCGGGTCGGAAAATGGTCAGAATGCGGCGCAGCTGTCACAGCCGGGGGGGGGGGGGGGGGGGAGGACGGCGGACTCGACGGATGAGCGGGCGGCGCCAGTGTTTTCAACCCAGGAGCGAGCGTGGAGTCCTCCCTCCGTGGCTCCTCCCCCCTCTCTGTCCGTCCGCCCCGGCGGTCCGGGCCGCGGCCGGCGGCCCGGACCGCGGCCGGCAGCTGCCGTTTCGTGCCGTCGCTGCAGTATCACAGCTTTAAACGTGGCGCACTTCATCTGGAGAACCCGCCGGTCGGTGCGGCTGACCCGCGGCTCTTTGCGCTGCGGGGCTGTCCCGAAAAAGGGTCGAAGAACGGCGCTCACGGGGGGGGGGGGGTTCCGCGGACGGAGCGGTTGTACGCGTGGGGCGGGGCTGGAAAGAAAAAAAAAAAAAAAAAAAAGGAAAGTTTCTCCTGAGGTCCGTGAAACAAATGCGGCTGAGGGGTGCGCTTGGTTTGGTTGGACGAAGGCTGGTTTTTGTGGCTCAGAAAACGTCAATCCAGCCGCAGCTCAGATCGACTCGCCAAGGACGTCTCGTCTCTCCAGTGTGCTGCCGCGTGCTTGTGTCCTTGCGGGTTTTCAAGGTTCAAGGGTGGGGGGGGGGGGTTTCCGAGGGGCGGGCGGTGGTTTGGGGTGGGCCGGGCGGGTCGTGGGTCGTAGGTCATCACATCACTGGGGGTGTTGGGGGGGGGGGGGGGGGGGGCGTGTCGGGGTGGCTAGACTTCACCCAGCCGGACGTGTGGGGGGGGGGCTGGCTCTCGGCTTCGGCCTCAGCTGGCCAGAGCCATGGTGTCTATGACCTGCTCCAGTTTGCTGCGTAGCCTCTGCCGGCGAGACTGGTCGTCCTTCTGCAGCGCCGACAGGATCTGAGGAGAGGGAAGAGGTGAGAAGGGTGAAAGGCGGACGGCAGGAGACGGTGTTTGGAGACAGCCGCCGATCCCTCGCACCCGCCGCCGACTGCCTCGTTTGAGGAAAGATTTGAAAGCATGCTGCGTCCGCACCTCGCAGTTCTCCGTTAAAATGTCCGCTGCAGGAATTCTACCAGAAGACGTTTTTAATGTGTCTACGTGTGGACAGTAAGCGGGACGTCCTGGAAAATGACTTGTTGGGGGAATGGAGAGTCAACGCAAAGCATGAACAGCTGCTGAAGACGACGGATGTACCTGTAGATGAAGTCATCTGATGCCTCCCTAAACAAAACAGAATACTTCCTATAGAGTGTCCTAGAGGAAAACTATTGGATCATAGTGAAAATCCAATAGGACAACAATAGTATTCCTCTAAGAATACTAATAGTTAAATAAAATAGAATGTGAATACTAATAGAATACTAACAGTTCAATAGTATTCCTGTAGAATTCAACGCCACTGACACCTTTCCTATAGAAATACTATTGGATCATACAGGGAGTTTGTATAGGATTCCTATAAGATTCCTTTAGGAATCGTCCCAAAATATAATAGAAATCCAAAAGGATCCTTGATGATATTTTCCATAGAATCTTTCCATAAGAATTCCAGAGGATCCTGCAGGATTTATAAAGCATCGCCTCGGAGGAGTTACCTCTAATCATAATGATGGAGGTGGAGGAGGAGGAGATAGGGAAGGGAAGCGTGCTCCGGCCTGGGGAGTGGCTGGTGCGGTAGTGGAGATGGAGGGGTGGGGTAGACACCCGGAAGTCTACCCGCCCTCTCTGCCCCTCCCCACCCACCCACTCCACCCCACCCACCCCAGTCATTATGCTCCATAGCCTTGTCCGAGGGTCGACGGGGCGTCGGTGGGATGCCAGCAGATTGGGGAGGGGGTCGAGTGGGAACGGAGTATAATGGCATGTTAATGGGCACGGGCGCCCTGTACGTGCGCTCTATCTGCGCTCTACGTGCGCTCTACGTGCGCTCTACATAGCGGTGTGTATGGGAGTCAATGACAATGGATGGTAGCGTGTTATTTTCAGTGCGAGAGTGGGTGAGTGGGAGGATCTTTTCATCTTTATTATACTTGTGTGTGCGTGTCTATATGTAATATGCATCTGCCCATGTGGTTTTTTTTTTCGGGGGAGTATATAATTTGTGTGTGTGTGTGTGTCTGTGTGTGTGTGTGTGTGTGTGTGTGTGTGTGTGTGTGTGTGTGTGTGTGTGTGTGTGTGTGTGTCTGTGAGTGTTAAGGTCACAGTATTTTGCGAGGGATGGCAGAGCCTGCAGCTGCCTTCATCTAGATAAGAGGCTGTAATGAAAGGAGAGCGGACCAGCCTAAATGGAGCCAGCTGCACGCGCGCGCACACACACACACACACACACACACACACACACACACACACACACACACACACACACACACACACACACACACACAGAAGATTCGGTGCGATGGAGTAGGGGGTGCGAGGAGGGAGAGAGCTGGTTGTGATGAAGATGAAGGACTAAACCTGTAATGGAGGGAGTCACCGTGACGACCGGAACAAAAACTTGACGTATGAAAGGTTAGGAAGGGAGGGATGAGAAGTGAAGAGACTGGAAGATGTGTAATCCAGGGGTGCGCACGCGTGTGTGTGTGTGTGTGTGTCAGTGTGTGTGTAGGGTCTGGTGTTTGTGAAAAACGCCGCGGCCCTAATTGTGTAGTACAGGCTCTAAATGGCGCCCAACACGAGAATCCATTATCAGTCCATTTTCAATAGGTTAGTCACACACACACACACACACACACACACACACACACACACACACACACACACACACACACACCATTAACAATAATTTGCATCACTCAGTGCGTTCACCTTCGTTGGTCAGCGCCGACGGACTCCTTTGTCACATGACTTAGTGCCCTGATGGAATTTTGACCACTTTACAAACAAGGCCACCCCCAACCCCCTCCACCCCTCCACACCCACCCCCACACACACACACACACACACACACACACACACACACACACACACCCCGAATCTGTACACAAGCACAGTGTTTTAAATTAGCGGCAGCACGATTAGGGAGCGCTCGGAAAGGGTCCGACAGAACAAATGGCGATAAATCTGCTCGGGCTCCATTAGCTTTACAGTGTTCGCAAGCGACGCCTTTAATGTGACTTTTAATAGCGGTAATGGCCAACGAGCCCGGCTGGACGCGAGCCGCTCGGCGGTGTAATTGAATTAAAACAAGCCGATGGTGTGTGAAGACATGCCGCGTGGATGTATTGGAAGAATTGCGATTAAGTAGCGGCTGCGACTGTAAATCGGTGGCGGCAAAGTATAAGCGCTTTTAAGTACAATTTAGAAGCACGACTTCAACATATTCAGATTTCAGAGCAAATGTCAACACTTTTACTCAACAATGACTCATTATTTTCCCTTTAATCAGGAACTGAATTCATCAAACGGCTGATTTAGGATTCATTAGGTGCGTTGGGTACAATGACACCACAGTGTCCAGTTTCATTGTAGATCTGAATAAGAATAGACCATGATATATCCGGGTGCTGGGTACGACAACTACTTTTACTTTACTACCTAATACTTATTTAAGTATTAATTAAGTATATTAACATGAACAGCTTTGCACTAAGTACTTATATATACTTTTGCCCAAGTAGAAATGTCAATGTAGTACTTTCACTGGAGTAATGTGTCAGGGTATTTGTACTTTTACTTAAGTGAAATCCATCCATCTAATCTATGATTTTCTATGTTTTAGGGTAGATAACAACCCTTATCAAGGAGTATTTGTTATGTTTTTTTGTCTGTCTTTAGCTTTTTATTTGTAAGCCTTTATTCTTTTTCTTTTTAAATACGTCCCTTTACATCTCAGGTAAAGCACTTTCATTTGGCCTTGTGTATGAAATGCGCCACACAAAAAAAACGTACCTTGCCTTTATTCCATTACATTCTGTTCTATTAAATCCCCTTTTTTCGGCAAACCTTCGTTCTGAATCTTGCGTATCTAAACCCGTCTTTGTATTTGATACCCCAGAAATAGACTCCTGGAGATTACATAATCTACCCTCAAAGCTCGGTCTCCTTTATATGAAAAAAATTAATATTCGACAACCCGAAAGCAATTCACGCCGCTGGTTTCCTCGTCGCGCTCACCTCGTCCTTGTACTTGACGATGTAGGAGTAGATCTCGTGCAGCGCCGACATGCTGTTGAACTGGCTGAGGTGCAGGCGCGACTGCTCGGCCAGGTAGGCACTCATGTCCTGGTCGCTGATGGCCGGCATGCGGGAGATGTCCGAGTAGTACCTGTGGAGTTCACACGCCGGGTTAGGTCAGGTTTGGGCGTTAGGTCGGGTTTGGGCGTTTGACGGGCGGCCCGGTATCTCTTTGGAGCGGCCTGTTCTCTTTTTATCGTCGGGCTTATTCCCTCTGACAGCTGGTTGCGAGGTCGGTACTTCAGAGGTCCGACACAGCGGACATCTATATTTTATGCCTTGAAACCTATCGCGGCCCCCGGCCATCTTGCCAAAGTTATCCCTCCCCTCAGCTTTTCTTTCATTTCTGTAATAAGGCTTTCTCCGTTGGGGATATCCCTTTAACCCGATTAAGGGGTCAGTGTAGCGGCTAAGGGGATGTCCGCCTTTATTACTGCTACTGCGGGTTTCGGCCCATTTCGTCCCAAGGTACATTCTAACTAAATAAGAAAGTACCTTGGGACGAAATGATCCCATAACTAGTATTACTAGTTTAAAAGCTTCCGCCAAGACAAATGAACAGGAACCAGATGATTCTATGAACTCCTATTGTTACAGTTATCTTGGGGTCACTTAGGTACCTTAGGGTTTTCTCTGAGTAGTCTAGGATTTCCTCGAGTTGTGAGGTGGGTTCATCTTGCACACGTAAGTGTCAGGTAAGTATGAAGGCAAGTATTAGGTTCAGAGGTAGGGTTTAGGGTTGAACACCATCAGACTTGTTGTGTATGTTGACTCTAATGCAGAGGGGATTTGACTGATTTTAAATTGCTGAAATGAGCACACAAATATCATGCAAATTATTGTTTGAATCGTTTGACAGCCCTTATTTGCACTAACACTCATGTCAATTGTTGAACCAACATCTGACTAATAGGAAACACGTCTCAAATGCCTCAAGGACTGAAATTAAGATGTGCGACTATTTAATGGCTTTTAAGGCCAAATATTTGTTGCATTTAAGGCATCATGACATGGCACTTTTGAAGGACCTGCAGACACCCTGAATTCAGAGACAGAGCACCCTGATACTGTTTTTACACCAGAAATGTGCATGTCTGGTTACCCGATTTTTAAATGTGGGTAAGCCCACTAAAAATAGGCCATTGGTGCTGTTCCCATTGCCAGAGTGGAGGAGTATGCCTTTCTTTTTTTTTCTGATGTGTCGTGACGTCATGAACGCGGCGGGAAAGGGCGCGTCATGGTTACAGTGTGATCGGGAAAAAATACAGTGGTAGCAGCACGGAGCATCCATGCCCGCACCCGCGCACCACCCAATGCGGTTTCAGAGACCGGCTTGGGGCGGGGCCGGAGTGGGGGAGTGTGGGGGTGCTCCACTCCATACGCTCCGTGCAATCCAAGCATCCACACACTCAAAACGTGTCATGGTCCCGCATGTGGGAAAAAATGTCAATAACTTCTGATTTTGATTTTGGATTCTAGGTCGAAATATGACTTTCACACTCGCTTTCACACTCTGAAGGTGCAAAAGGCTCAGGAAAAGGAAGGCGTTCAGGTGTTCATCGTGTGCCGTTAGAGACAAATGGCCAGTTGTCTTCCCAAACCAGCGTCTCTCATTCAGGAAGTGTACGAGTTTCGAGGCTTCTACGCTTCTTCTCAAACTCGTGTCCCTTAGCCCCAGTCATTTCAGCTCCAGGTTGGATTTAATGGCTGCGATCGATGAGGGCTCTCTTCTTGTTGGTTTTGCTGGACCTGTGTTTCGTACACCATGTGCATGCGGTAATCCATACTTATGAGGGCTGGGGCAGGGGAGCTGATTTTAAAATCAATTTGAGGATTTCAGGGATTATGTCGCACTCATTACAGGTTCCCGGCTATTTTGCTTCAGCCCGGGCCAAGGTACTGGCTTTAAAGATGTCAGTGTCGGGTAAGGTGAAAGGTACCTTCGCCCCGAAGTTCTTTTCCAAACAAAACCAATAACCGACGTTTGCTTTTAAAAGAAAAAACTTCTTACCGCTCCACCCAGTTCTTGTAGTTGGGGATGTCCTTAGCGTAGAGCAGCTTGTTCGAAGGCGAGTCCTTCCCCAGCTTGTGCTCCGACGTCGAACAGGAGTCCATGAAGGTCTGGGCGACCACTGACAGGCAGGCGTCGGTGATGCTGTTCTTGTGGATGTCGAACACGAACTGCGGGTTCTTGATCACGTTGACCCAGAACCTCAGCGGAAGGCTGGAGCGAGGGAGGAAGAACGAGTGCAAATGCGATATATCGTTTGATAGCTCCTGATCAGCTATATCAAGTGGTAAAAGAACAAGAGCACCATAGATGAAGGGTCCCCTCAGCTGTAATCAGCCTGCTGCTCGCAACCAGCTGTTGGCTGCAGACTGAATCGGCGTTTCTCACCGAACACGGTCCATCCTCACTGCAAGGCGGCGCATTTAAACATGTCGCCCTTCTACTCTGATCTCTGCCACACCAAATGCCGCCTCCCACTGCCGCTTCTGGCAAAGCTTTGCCTGCACCGCCACAGCCTCCACCTTTCTCGCTCGGAGCCTGCCACGGCTCAAAGGTTAAACTCTATTGAGGCATTGAACTGCATTTCAGTGTTTCGCTTTGGGCCCACTCTTGTATAGCCACGGGGGTTTTCTGCATTACACTCCCTGCTTAGCTCAGCATGCTGCTTGGCTACTCCAGGGGGCACCTGTAAGAGTGGCGCCGTCGACGCCGAGTATAACTGTAGATCCATTTATTAGTTGCAATACATGGTTGAGCTACGACGAGAGTGCTCCTGACTGAACTGTTATTTTTTTCAAATAAAGGTTGAAAACATAAAGGACGTTCAATTGAGTTTGGCGGAAAATAGGTGTAAGTGCACTGAGCTTGGTGCTTAGCCGCTAAAGTCGTAATTCACAATGGGACGAGTATCGAGTAATGAGTATTGACAAATCATAAGCAATGTGGATACTATGACCAAGCAGGTAGGTAGACAAGTTGTTCGAGATAGGTAGTACCTGGCTGGAACAGAAAATGCCATTAATTTACTGTAGAACATTTAACTATATCTCAAACCAAAAGGACGATGTTACCACGATATCGCCCAGCGATCTCTCTCTCTCTCTGTCTCTCTCTCTCTCTCTCTCCCTCCCTCTCCCTCTCCCTCTCTCCCTCCCTCTCCCTCTTCCTCTCCCTCCCTCCTCCCTCTCACCAGTTGCTCTTCCAGGTGTGCCGCACGTCGTAGTCCGTGATGGAGTGCTTGTCCGCCTGCTCGTCCAGGAAGTCGAACATGTACTTGATGGCCAGCGGCAGCGCGCTGCCCCTGTGCGCCGTGCTGAAGATGGTCTCAAACAGGTCGTCCACGAACTTCTGCAGCGTACCCTGAGGGAAACAAAGGGAATAAAACTAAAGTGTGAGTAGACCCAGAAAAATTTGAGCGAACAAAAACCCCTTGCGGTTCTTCTGCTTATGAGCGTTTTTAACGGCCCTCTGTGTGCCGAGCGTGGGTAATGGACACGGCGCCCGCAGGTCCGTGAACGGGGCTTTGTGATATCGTTCCGAACACAACAACCGGGGAGAGCGGTGTTCAGGAGAGCTTTTACCATATTGTTGCAGCCCTACCCACTTGCCTGGCGCTCTCAGCCAAAGCACTTTTCGAGGGGCCACATGCGCACGCATTTACAGCATGGATAGTCCCCGCCGATGGTCCCGGCGCCGCCAAGCGACGCAGAATCACAAATAGGAACCGATTCAGATGGGGGCCTCGCTCCAATCGCGACCGGGCACAATAATTACATCAAATAAAGATAAATTAATTTCCCTAGCAACAACGGGCTTCTTTTTTTTTTTTTTTTTCTGTGTGTGTCGCTTCTGACTTCTCCATCTGGCAGAATCTATTATGGGGGGGGGGATGTTTAGGGATCAGATGGAATCAGCCATTGTGATATGCAACAGGGAAAGGGAGTCCACACACACACACACACACACACACACACGCACACACACACACACACACACACACACACACACACAAAGCCGAATCAAAGCACTGAGACATAAGGAAGCGTGGACGGACGCGCGAGGGACAAGGACGAGATTGGATTCAGAATTTCATTTTTCTGTCACTGCTGATCTTCAGGACCGTCGCACCTTGCTCTCTGTCTCCCGCCTCACCTCCTGTCGCGCATCCTCAACTCATATCCCGTCCTTTGTCTGGTTGCCCGGTTGCTTTGTTTTGTTTTTTTTATCTTGGCTTGTTTTTTTTTTAGGTTTTTTTATCTCTCGCCGCTGGGAACTGAACAACCTGCAACGCACGTATGGTTCACTCTAAGACTTAGACGGAGGTTGCGAGTCGTACGCGATGGATAGAGAGCGGGAAGATGACGAGACGGGACGATAGAGTGATATGTGTACATCGTATACTGTACAGCAGGGGTTCACAACGTGGGGTGCCAGACCCCCAAAGGGAGCCGCGGCGGGCGTCGCAAGGCCTTGGAGGATTTGAGGTGCATGTTTCCCAACAGTCAATTGGTTCAAAAATCCAATTTAGTAAACCCAGTAAAATCTTTAATAGCATGATATTAATCTATCATTAATTAATTTAATTACGTTTAATTGCAATTTTTTAAACTAATCAAATTCAAATTTTTAAAAAACTGTCTGCGTAACATGAAACCTTTCATGTTCAAAAATTTGCAATTTGATTGTTAGAGAGAGCAGTGGGGTGAGACGGGAAATGGGGGTAGAGAGAGGGAGAGACAGGCAGCGAATGACCGCAGGCGGGTCGAACCCGGGTAGTTTGATTTTTTCGTTAAAAAGGTGTTGAAAAACTGGGTGGTGTAGCGTCTTGTAGACGGCCCCTAACACGCCGTAGCAAACAGCGGCTCCCAGTGCCGCCGCCGCCGTCTTTAAAGCATGCGTCCAAATTGGAAAGGGTTCTAGAGATTGACTCGGGTTTGCTTTCGGGGTTCTCCATAACGGTTGTTTTGGGAGACTGGTGATCTCACTTTCGTGGCCAGCAGCCTGGTCAGGTAGATCTCGGAGACCATCTTGCTGCCCCGGTCGCCCTCTCGCTGGTCCGAGTGGTCGTGGTTCTTCACCAGGTGCCACAGCTTGGTGCCGCTCTCCAGGTCCGGGGTGATCATGGGCGTACGCGAGCGCAGGCTGTCCGGGCTGCTGGCCGTCCTCAGCATGCTCTCTGCAACACACACATGAACACACCCTGATATCATCTCATCGTCTGCAAGTGGGTTTTACCGTTAAGAGAAAACATATTGGCTTGGAATTAGTCGTTGGGTCCAGATTTACAGATATTTAGTCTTTAACCTTTTCTATCCGGGGTGTCGGCAGGTATCAGGTATTTAATACATTTTAAGAAAAATTCCGAAACCTTGACTGTGATGCAGAATAACTCATTTTTGACAAAATTAAATATATGGACAAATGTTGAAATTAAATGAAATGTCGACCACGCTGATGACTATGTTTTTGACGTCTTCTGCAGTGCTTGATATTTTGTACATTTTGTATATATTTGCATATATTGTGTGTTATTACCCTTTCCTATTTCTTATTCTTACTGTTACTTCACTCTCCCACTCGTCGGGATGGAATGAGAAGCAGCATTTCATAATGTGATGCATATGAAAAATAAACCACTTATGTTTCCCGCTTTAGGTACCTTATCTTCTCACACGCTCATCCTACACAGAATGAACGTGAACAAACTTCATATCGAAAAAACCAAACGTTGTGAGAGCCAAAAGAGGAGAAAAAAACACACATTTTTTGGTTAAAATATTTTTTTTTTTTACTACAAGCATGTATTACTATATGGAGTGGTACTGTGTCGCTACTATCTATTCTCTATTAACTAAGTAAGTCAGTGTTCCCCTCTGT
The DNA here is from genome assembly GCF_960531495.2 of Zeus faber. Lineage (NCBI taxonomy): Eukaryota > Metazoa > Chordata > Actinopteri > Zeiformes > Zeidae > Zeus > Zeus faber. The sequence goes on along the minus strand of NC_137194.1, from coordinate 7,128,442 downwards.
CTGTTTCTTTTCTTCTCTCACTACTTCTTCTTCTCACTCCATCGCTTTCTCCCTCTCACCCCCCCTCCTCTCTCTCTCTCTCTCTTTCCCTCTCACCCCCCCCCCTCTCCCTCCCTCTCTCTCTCTCTCTCTCTCTCTCTCTCTCTCTCTTTCCCTCTCTCTCTCTAACCACCCTATTCTTGCATTAAGTCTCATTCTCTGGAAAAGTCGCAGTGGCAATTAGAAGGGAATGTGGGGGATGTTTTTGACCATTTTGTGTCTCGGTGAGGAGTTGGGTGGGGGATTGGAGGGGGGGTTAAATTACGGTTAAGGGGGTATTACCATGAAGAGCGGAAATAGAGAGAGAGAGAGAGAGAGAGAGAGAGAGAGAGAGAGAGAGAGAGAGAGAAGCTTGGCTAGAAACAAACAATGCGGGCAAATGAAAACAGCGGTGATTATGGGTGAGAGTTGGCACAAATGAGGGGGAGAGGGGGTCGGGAGGGGGGGTTAGGGGGTCAGGCAGAGACGGAGGTGGCTCCAAATGGATTCGAGAGACAAAAGGTGAGGAGGGAGGGAGCGAATGGAGACTAATGGGGGAGAGAGTGTGTGTGCGGGGAGGGCTAGGGTTGTTGTCACTGCTTGTGGGCCGCTGAGTGGCTGTAATCCCGAAGCCATCACAGCCACTTTCCCTCCGACAAAGAGTGCACGCATTTAAGCCCCATTCACGCTGAGCACACACACGCACACGCACGCGCACGTGCACGCGCGCGCACACACACACACACACACACACACGCGCACACACACACACACACAACATAAAAACACAGGTAGAGGACTGTCAACTAACACTCACAAACCGACAATCACAAAAATAACAATCCAACGACACACACACACACACACACACACACACACACACACACACACACACACGCACACACACACACACACACACACAGAAAAACACATGTAGAGGACTGTCAACCGACACTCACAAACCGACACACACAGAAATAACAATCCAATGACACACAGACACACAGACACACACACACACACACACTGAACTAGCGTGGCTAGAAAATAGATATTTTGATATTTATGACCTGGCTCAGTATCTGGTTAAATGGCTCATGTCGTCCCCAGGGAATCGTACAGACACATGTGTTTTAATCATTTTAATTTCCATATAAATCTGATTAATGTCCTCGCTACGTAGCTAATCGAGATCCTACTGCAGTGAGGGGACGCACGTCATGATGGTTTCACTGCATTCAGCAACAGCAATGATCAGCTTTTAACTGCGGCGGAGGTTCCCAACCTGGGATGCTAGACCCCCATGGGGGGTCGCCAGAGATTGCAGGGGGAGGTCGGGCCATGGACGATTTGAAGCGTATGTTTCCTAATAATAGTCAAATATTGGATGGTTAGTGTAAGTCAGCCAAATTAGGGCTTCGAAACAATTAAAACAATTCGAGAGATAATAGAACAATTAGAGATTAGAGAACAATTAGAGAACAATTAGGGATTCATCGTATGATATTTAAGTTAATTGCGATTAATAATTTTTAATTGACTCTTTGAGCCTAAGGAAATATTTTTCCATTTAAAAAGCAATGCATTGAGTTATAGCCAGTTACAGCTGTATAATGGTATATACGGTATATTAGTCTAATATAGTCTAATATAAAATGCACAATCCATGACCATATGTCTAATGTGGTGTATGCCTTTAATGCCCTAATAGAATAATCTTTTTCACTCTGTCATGAAAATAGAATCAATTTCGACCAAAATTAACGTCAACCTAATAAATTCATGAAAAAAAGCATTGTGCCTTTCAAATAACTAGTCTTATATTGGTTCAAAAGTCTGTGTCGGTTCAAGCTCAGGCCTCTAATAATTACTCGCCATTAACCTCATGGCAATTGTGTAGTTAATTAGGATTCATCAAAACAGAAATGTTTTTAATTTACGCAGTCCCCCTCCAATTCCTCGGTGGACCCCGGGGGGTGCGGACCCCAGTTTTGGGGGTCTCTCAGGTAAAATAAAAAAAGGTTCCTGTGAAAGAACTTTTCTGTTACGAGACGAATCAGAGGACACGACACCGGCCCTCGAACCCATGAGGGACCCAGAGTCGACGGCGACACTCTCTATCTTCGTCTAACAAGGGTCGTCTCTCTCTCTCTCTCTCTCTCTCTCTCTCTCTCTCTCTCTCTCTCTTAACTTCTATCTCCCTCTCTCTCGTTCCCCCCTCTCTGTCGGCCGAGAATGGAGGCGTCGGCTTTAATGGCCGTCATTTACCAGCTGGTTTGGAAATGGCCGCGGAATAGCCTTGGCTGTGCTGATAGCGCCGGACAAAAAGGATTGCTATTCAGGGGGTAGATGGAGAGAAGGCACAAGAGAATGGAGCCCAATCATGGCGGCCATCACCAAAGGCACACACAAAGAGAAAGACTGAATGGGGGAGCGAGGGTGATCCACAGTACGTGACGAAATGAGAGAGAGAGAGGGAGAGGGAGAGAGCGAGCGAGCGAGCGAGAGAGAGAGCGAGAGAGAGAGAGAGAGAGAGAATGTGTCGGGCGCTGCCTTCAAGCGAGATCAACAGAAGAGAGGGGCATGAATCTGAAGGAAACAAAAAGGGCTGGAGTGGAGGAAAAGAAGGGGGATGAGAGGAGAGGAAGAAAGGAGCCCAGATCACAGACCGGGGGGAGGGGGAGTACCGTATCGGCTGAGGCTCTTGGTGAAGGTGGAGGAGTTGGAGATGTTGTAGGCGGAGTTCTGCTTCGGCACCAGGGCAATCACCGAGCCATCTGTCACCTACGGAGAGAGAAAAAAGAACCCAAATAAAATAAACGACCAAAAAGAACATTTCATCCACCCATCGATCATGCAAGTAAACCCAGACTAATTGGTTCGCTCTTCTGTCCTTGGAGTCTATGAAAGGTGTGACTGTGCTAAATTTCCCCAAGGTATCGATGAAGCCTCTTTGTATTTTATCTTATCTTATCCTAAAAGTGCAATATCAATAAACTGGACTGGACTTGGATCACCTGGTAGTGGGCGAGCGAGTTGAGCCTCTTCCAGTCGTTGTCTATCTTGGTGGTCACGTCCTCGTCCTGGAGAATGATTCTGGCCATGCGGCCCTGACGCCACTCTGCGAAATTAAAGACGGAGAAAGCTCGAGTCGGCGGTAGGTTTACTGATGACCCAGGCAGACAAAAAAATCCATGAAAACTCTCTCTCTCTCTCTCTCTCTCTCTCTCTCTCTCTCTCTCTCTCTCTCTCTCTCTCTCCCGCTCGCTCACCCAGGTCCATGTCGGAGGCCTTGGGCCGCTGGGAGTAGGGGCTGCCCTTGTAGACGGCGTCCAGCAGCTTCTCCTTCACCTGGGTGACGGTGTCGCAGTTGAGGCACTTGACCGTCACCTCCGGCGCGTTCTCGTTCTCCGGGCTCACGCAGTGCAACGTCTGCGTCAGCGGCGGAACAAAAAAAAAACAAAAAAAACAAACAAACAAAAAAAAAGGAGTTAAAGGAGGCCGAGAGAGCCGGGGTGAGCGGCGGCGTGAGGCGCTGGGGGAGGTGGTACAGACCAGCGTCTTGTAGTCGATCTGCTGCCGGATGAGCTTGTCCTCGCTGAGGGAGTAGCGGGCCTCCCCCGTTATGGCGTCGATGGGACCTTTCTCCATCTGCTGCTTCATGGCACAGTACAGCATGAAGAGGGGCTCCCCCGCACACTCCTGGAGGGAGGGAGGGAGGGAGGGAGGGAGGGAGAGAGAGAGAGAGAGCGCGAAAGAGAGAGAGAGAGGGCGAGAGAGCATTGTTATAAGGAATAAGATACATCAGTGGTGGCGTGAATCAAGCTTTATTATAAATTAATACATTTTTTTAATATATGTATTTATAAAAAAATATCTATAATTTCTTTAAAATATTTTATAAAATATGATTCCTCATATGAATAAAAATATTATTTATTATATTAATTTTCTATTTCCTAAACGATTGCTTTACTCAGGATTGCCTTTTAGCATCTCGGTCAAAATTGTTAATTCAATGTCGAGGTTTGGTACCATTGTGGGACTCTCGGCACCACTCTTGCGGCACCGCTGAGAGCCGGCGTTCCCTAAAACGCCCCCAACCACACGCCCGAAAAACCTTTGTCATCGGTAAACAAACGAACGTCCTCACAGACGACACACCGGCCACCTTCTGCGGTTTCCAGTCCCTTTCTTTCCCCCGAGCGCCAAGAAGAACGGGGGAATAACTCACAAACCGTGAGTCATGAGTGAGTCACGCTTTTCTTGTTTTTAAAACGTCAATAAAATATTCCAGTTACGAGCCACGCTCCGCAGATCTGGATCCGTTTTTTTTTTTTTGTTTTTTTTGTAATTCGATTTTTGTTTTTCCTCTCCCTGCATCCAGGAGGGGGGATGAAACTGCGTGAAGCATTTAAGTTATGCAGAAAGAGGAGTTCTGAATTACTCCAAAACAGTCGGTGTCCAGGGGGCTTTTTTTGTGGGGGGGGTGGTGAACACACACACACACACACACACACACACACACACACACACACACAAATAACTTTCCTCACCATTTAAAGAGCAGAATAGTAACAACCTCATGTCTCCACAATGGATTCAATGCATTTAAATTTTTGATCAATCTTTCAAATTATCATAACTTTGTAAAACACGAGTATTTTCAATCCGGAATGTACTCTGGATGATCATTCATTGACAATTAATTCTTTATTTATCATGTGGGTGGGGAGGTGAATTTGTCGCCTTCTCGTACTTTATTCCATTTTTTCTGGGATTTGGGCCGAGAGCGGCGCGGCGTCACGCTGACGACTCCCGTCCCTTCCTCCCTTCCTGAAGCCCCCGAGAACCAAGGACACTCTGAGGACCGAGCCGCCGGGATGAACGTCTCCCTCCCTCCCTCCCTCCCTCCCTCCCTCTCGAGTCCGTTGGCTCTCTTGAGTGACCAGACGTCGGGTGTTACCATAATGTTTCTCTCTGGTGCCGCTCGCCCATCGACGGGCGTCATTAGCGCCCGCCGCGGCGCGGAGCGCGTCGAGTCCGTCGAGAGGGTGCGTCCGCACTCCAGTCCCGAGAGGTTGAGCATCGACCGCCTCGGGGAGACACTTCAGATGGTCTGCGAGCGTGAGTGTGTGTGCGTGCGTGTGTGTGTGTGTGTGTATGTATGTGTGTGTGTGTGTGTGCGTTTGTGCGTGTGTATGCATGTGTGTGTGTGTGTGTGTGTGTGTGTGTGTATGTATGTGTGTGTGTGTGTGTTCCAGGACAGATATGGCGGCGATTACAGCCTCTCTTCAAGGACACGTTCACCCCGTTTAGCCACGTCGTCTCCGCTCCAAAGCAGATGCAAACGGCTCATATATCCGCCGCAGAGGTCTTATTTTTTTTTGTCGTCTCTTCCGGTTCTTCTCTCCATTCCTCGCTCTTTCAGAGGGTTTTGTCCAACTCGTCCGGACCAGGCCAAACCCCCGCGCCCCTTCTGCGCCAACTTCCTAAGGACATCGTCCTCGTGGCCTCTTCTCCAT
>NC_137194.1:7105399-7117899 GCF_960531495.2 Zeus faber | reverse complement strand
CTCTCTCTGTTCCCTTCCCATTACATCCACCTGCCCACCTCCGGAGCAGCAGCTTGGGGTGGTTCTTGCTCTCCAGGTTCTTGTCGATCAGGTCGGAGAGCAGCTGCTTGAGGACGCCCGTGGCGTACTCCAGCTCCCCCTGCAGGGCCGTCATGATCAGCGACGCCACGTTGCCCCGGTCCCGCATGGAGAAGGACCTGGACGTTTAAGGACAATAATGGTGATAAATACAGTACTAGTATAAGGCTTTACAGGCATATTAAAAAACTGAAACATTAATGATAGGCATAAAACACTTAAATCGCCCCGAACCAGCCAATGCGCGCAAAACTCGCCGCTCAAAGGTTGACGGTATGCCTATAAAAAATTTAAGGAAAAATTAAAATGAATAAAAGCGACACAATGATCAAGGGGCTTGGTTGTTCGGCGGATAAAAAGCCAGCATATAAAATTGTGGTTTCAAACGACTCTTTAAAACACCCAACCGTCCCTGCGGAGGGCGAGGACTGTCATCCATTTCCAATGTAGGAACAAGGCAAGAGGGGCCCATAGGGGAGGGATGGTCGCAAATCACCAGAGGTCAGAGGGGCAACATGGGAGATTGCCCAGTGCTTTTGCTCGGGGGCATTTTGATGGGTTTCGCGACCGATAGCACAAGCATTCGTCTACTAGAAGGTTTGAGCCCGTATTTCTCTCTCAAAACCATTTCTTTAAGGTAAAGATTAAAGACGGCACAAACCCTAAATGGCGGTAGTGGTTCTTGCTGCGTTCAAACAAAGACCAGGTTCACGCATGCCGTGTGTACTTCCCATTGAAATACATGCACTGGATAAAGCAACACGTCAAAGGACATTGGCCGGGCAAATACACGACACCTATCCAAATATAGAGGACCTCCTGTTCTCCAACACACCTGTCACTCTGCAGTACAGAGGCATGCAAACTGTGTGTCGGTGCCTTATTTTTTCCAATTATGACACTTAGGAACATAAACAGTTCAGTTCCTCCTGTTCCTTCTGGAACATTGGGTGACGAGTCCCCACCATTTTACCAGAATGGCGCCTTCTCGTCGTTTCCATAACATGCTTTTTTTTACGGGGTGAGGTTGTTAACCCCACGGCCAACCCCCAACCTGGAGGACCACACAGAAAGACTCCTATTTGGGAGATAACGGAGCACGGCGCCAACAGCGGCCCAGGCGCAGGAATCAAACCCAGGACCTTCTTGCTGTGAGGCAGCAGTGCAATGCACTGCGCCACTGTGCCCCCCCGGAACATAAACACGTGATCTGAAATAAAAACTGACTGTTTTTGTTTTGTTTGGAGAAACGGGGGGGGGGGGGTTTCGAGAAGCGGCGTAAATTGGCCGAGGAGAAGAGGAGCGGTCACACTCATCAAGGGGCATTGTTTTGCGTCTAAAATTAGCACAAGTGCATTCGACGCGTATTATTATATTATTCACAATTATGTCGTTTATGTTTACAATGATATATTGAAAGGGACAACTCTCTGTTTTTTCCAGGAAGGGCGGGGGGGTTGCGGACCCCCCCTAACCCCCCCAGTTACGTCCGCCCCTGGGTGTGCCAGGCCTGAAAATAACGGTTTTCCGACAATAACAGATTGAGGACATTGCCGACGATCAGTCCGGTTGCCCCGTTGTCGACCACTTTTCATGAAAGACAGCTTTCAAAAAGAGCGTGGTATGCGTGTGGAAACAGTGAGAGAAACAAGTGAAGGTATTAAAATATGGATTATAATTAGATAGGATCATTATATCTCAATTTTTAAATGGTTAAAATCAGGCAACCATTTAGCCCGGCAACCAGCAGTCGACGCTTGGCTACCAAGCCGGCGACCACCAACAACTAAAGGCGAGTGTCGGTCCCTGACGTGCGAAGAATCCCGTTTTTCCAGCGCTAGCGTCGACGCTGAATACCATACAATGGTGGATGTCCGACTGGGAAGACGGCAGTCTCACCTTTGGGCCTCCAGGGTTCGGATGAAGGTCAACAGGAAGTGCTTCTTGGTGAGCAGCTGGCCGAACAACGTCAGCGCCTTCTCCACGTTGGCCTGGACCTGCAGAGGAGAAGACGGAACACGATGCAGAGGATGGAAACGTGAGACGACCGAGGCAACCACACCACGGCGTCTCAGCCGCGCGGGGGTCGTCCAAACCCTGTCGTCGTTTTGACTGGAATAAAGGCGGGACAGGATGTGAGGGCAAGATGGGCCTTTTTGAGAGGGAACATCTCAACGATTCCTGGCGCCAATTTTTGCCTGTTTTTCACCCCCGCGCCGAAAGCAGGTGGTCACCGATGAGAGAACTTGACAAAATATAGGAAGCTGGCGATGTCCCTGAACGGCGCTGGAAGTGTGCGCAATGTGGAGCGCGAACAGCGCGAGGGACGACCTCCTGTTAAGTCAGTTTGATCATTTCAATGATGAGGTCATGGATCGTTTTTTTTTTCTTATCTCCAGGGAGATGGAGGTAAAAAAAAAAAGGTGTAAGTGTGGGTGTGTGTGTGTGTGTGTTTGTGTGTGTGTGTGTAAGTGTGTGTGTGTGTGTGTGTGTGTGTGTGTGAGTGTGTGTGGTAGGTGAAGTAGAGGGGGGTTGGCTCCTCCCTTTCTTTGGGTGGAAGTTTCCTGAAGTGTCGAATGATCTGCCGCGCCCCCCTGAAACCAGCCGAGCATGGGAAAGATGACACAGTGAAGAGAGAGAGAGAGGGGGAGCGAGAGCGAGAGAGAGAGAGAGAGAAATGACAAGGGACAAAAGTAAAGAATCGTCAGAGCGTGACAAGCAGAGTGTGTGTGTGTGTGTGGGGGGGGGGGCATCAGAGGTGCACACTGCTTGTTCAAGTGGCTGGCCCCTGTCAGTACCCATCAACAACTCACCAGAAACCTATAGGTCTCTGCTTCAATGGGCTCACTAGCATTGATTTGATCTCTCTCTCTCTCTCTCTCTCTCTCTCTCTCTCTCTCTCTCCTAATCAGGCGCTACCAATTTTTTTTGTTCATCCTCTATGACATTTATTCCTTCCTCCCCCTACATGCCATGATTAAGTGTCCCGGTCTCTCATTGCAAGGCGGGGCGTTTGTTCCACAGAGCGATAAAGCCAGGAGACACTGTCATGCAGGCCATTGGATTGGAGCACATATACCCCCCCCCAACCTCTCCCCAGGGGGTGAGAAAAAAAGGAAGCTAGACAGTACCGTAAAGTAAATACGTAAGCCCTCTTTAACCTCTCGGCCCCCGCCGGAGCACTGCCTGGCGCACAAGAGATGCAGGGAACGGCGAAATATACGAGGAATAAAAGGGTCAATTCAGCAACTAAGGCTGTTTTTTTCTCCCGCACCGTCGTACATTAGCGCTCCATTGCCTTGATCATCTGCTGTATTACGACAGCCCCCCCTAACCCACCGGTCTCATCGCTCAGAGAGGTCTCGACGCTCGGCTCGAAAAGTAGATGCGCCGGAGGACGACAGAGTGTAGATCCAGATGGACCTTTTGGGAGGGAACGTCTCGCCGCTTCCGGAGCCGATGACAATTTTTCTCCCGCCCATACCGAAAGCGGGCCGTCAACAATGAGAGAACGTGACGAAAAAATAGGAATCTTGCAATGTCCCTCCCTGAACGATGCTGGAAGTGCGCTCAATGTGGAGTGTGAACTCAGAACGCAGTCCTTTTTTGCTCCACCTATTGGTCTCGATGCGTCTCCCCTGTTCGAAAAGTTCCGTTTTGAGGGGTGGGTACTGGCAGCAGTTTGGGATTAAAACGCTCCCGACTCTATTTCCAGGACTATGGATCATTTGGACAATATGGTGAGAAACTTTCTTTAAGAAGAAGACGAATCACTTTATTAATCTCTGTTCGGAAATTCGGCACAGCATTTTACACATCCTGTCTGGGAGGAGTGGGCAGCCACAGCACAGCAGCCGGGGACCAACTCTGAACAATACCTTGCTCAAGGGCATCTTACCCTAAGTTGCATGTCTTTGGTGTGGGAGGAACCACACGACAATGAACTCTACACAGAAAGGGCCATGTCAGGTTCGAATAGAACCTATGAATTATTGTGGTATTTTCATTGCATTTGACAAGGTGGAAGCACCACTGGTTTCACATGACATTAACGATGTAAGAAAATGAAATGAAAATGTGAGCCATCACTGGGAAATTGGTCAGGGGTAATGTCAAATGTGTGTGCTGACTCGCAGACAGGCTAAAACTCAATTTGGGTAGGAATGGTCCTTTAACAGTGATAAATAAGTGAATTACTGCGGCTACTCTCAAACATGGTATAGATGGAGCTGTGAGGTTCACATTTGGATGTACCTAGTTAGTGAATTGAGACTTCGAAAGCAGTGACGGTACCCCAGTCCTCTCTGCACAAATTTTTTTGTTATCTCTTCCTTCATCTTTGGCGTCTATTGAGTTATTCTCTGCTCTTTGTTTACTGTCCCTTGATCCCTTTTTCACTCATTTTGTTTCGCACAAAGGCGTCAAACTCGCACGCAAGTTCTGTCTCCCCTCAATCACTTGAAGCACCACTCCAGACACCGCCACTTCAAGAATAAGCCAGAGAGCTCCTGTCCCACGGGAGGAAATTAATGATGGCGCCAGGTTCTCGAAAAAATAAATGATGAAGGAGAAGGAGAGCTGGGGGTCGCATATATAACAACAAACTAGGTAAAATATAGGCTACGGTCAGGGTCGTTCCGAGGTGAAGAGGCACTGCTGGGCACGTTGCTGATACAGCCGGATGTCCTCGCAGACCTCGCTCCTGCGAGTTTTATACCATCTCTTCCAGGGATCTGTCCATCGCGAAATCCACTAGACTTCCCCAAAGCTTTAAGCTTGAAGATGAAAAATGCTTCCAGAATATAAAGTCCTTGCTGTGAAGTTTGCAGGATGTCTGGTCCACTGTGGAGCTATTTCTTTTATGTTGCTGGATTACTGCGGTGTCCATTCATGGAGCTTCACAACAGAAATAAATTACACCGGGAGTTATCTATATATAAGTTATCAGCTGCGCGCTAAATTGAGAAGCAGGTGGAGGAGCGCATAGAAGAGCTGAATTTGTAAAATCTCTATTCCCCTGTCCCTATTATATATCAGCTCAGCCCCAAGGCTGCAGCCTGTTCGGCCTTCTTCTGCCATCCAGGCTTAGATTCGGAGGATTTGAACATACTGTACTAGCAACAACCTTCATACAAAATAAAATGCATTAACTAGAATGTCAGAAATTACCATTAAAAGCTTGGAATATGTCTCAAAATTGGTTGTAATAGTTCAACACAATGCCTTCAATTAAAGTGTAACTCTAGTGATTCCAACAGATTTTGCGCCCTACGACCCCTTTATAGGAAGTCATATCACATCCAGCATCCAAGATGGAGGTGACTCAGTGCCTTGCTCGAGGTCACTTTGATGTGGTGAATTATCTGGCCTACTGAGGAAATGCAAAAGCAAATAGTAATATAATAGTGGGACATCAAACGCTGCAAAAAGCGTTCCATGCTCCCCAATGATAACTCTGTTAATAACCGACGGCCTTTTGATCTCCTTTGTTTGAAGGAAGCCTTCACCAGATGTCGTGGTGATACTTTGCTTGCTACGACACTGTGGCCAGTGAAATTAAAGGATTTATTTATAATTACAATGCTGTGGAAGAACCTCTCAATGCCCCCTACAGTACTAAATAATGATGCCCACTTAGAAAGCAGCATAAGTCAATCATAGTAGTTGGAAATGGTATGATTTCTTAAGTATTTCTAAAGAAATGCTATAAATCCAAGCATTCCTGATGAAGAGATGTTCCAGAAAGTAGGATTTCTGAGGGATTTGTGAGTAAATGCTACAAATCCAAGCGTTTCTGTTAGCATTTAGGAAGAAATGCCTCCACAGCGTGCCTTGGGTTCCATGCTGGTGATTAGTTTGTTAGTGCAGCAGTGTTCTAACAATTTCTCTATGCTTGGTAAGTTAGGTTTGGTTGGTTAACTGGTTTACTTGATTTCTCGTCGGGTGGTGTACTGACCCGTACCTCCATCTCCTTGAGCACGGGGTGGTCCTCAATGCCGGGAAACAGGACCCTCATGGCGTACGTGCGGTAGTCCAGGAAGGGGATACCGGCACCGTCTAGCTCCTGGGTCAGCTCATGGATGTCCGTCTGCAACTCGGCGAATGCTGCCATTGCAAAAGAGAGGGAATGCGGAAGGTGAACTCAAACACCATGTGGAAAGATCTGCAATAGATTAACAAAGACCTGCCAACGGAATTAGAAGAAACCAGAGATCATGGCGGGATCTCAGATTGGACTCTAATTGAAACAAAGCCGGCGGCGCTTTGGATGCTTTACGTTGGCCTGACAGAGAGAGAGAGGGAGCGCCGGGAAGACAAAAGGAAGGAGGGAAGGCGGGCGAGCAAACAGCGCATAATCACAGGTCACACGATGAAAGGAGAGGGAGAGAGAGAGCGAGAGACGAGAGCACGGTAAAAAGCTTTACCGGCGACGGAGGCGCTCAGCTGAAATATACAGGATGTTTACGACACTTATATACAGATTTTTGTAAGGGACCTTTCCCAGGCAAAGTACTGTAATTGATCTCCTTTTTTTCCGACAGTCTACACGTGAGGATCTTGAAATGTGTTCCAACACACTCACAACATTTGACTGACAGCTGAGGACATAAATAGGAAGCAAATTCCCTTCGCCCTAAACTACAGACAAATTCAATCTTCACTTGTCAAATAAATACAACCCAAACGTTGTTTTTGGGGGTGGGGGGGGTCTAGCTAGAGCAGAGAGTTGAGCGGAACTGCGACACAAAAAAAACAAAAAAAAAACAAAGTTCCTGGATAGGAAAGTCAATTAATTGCATGAGTGGATAATTATTAAGAAGAGCGACGGATGAGTTTTCACACATCATTTCCCCCAGCTGTTATTGGACCGGCTGGTCCGCGAGAGAGATGAGAGAAGAGAGGAGTGGCGAGGAAAGAGAAAAAAAAAAACAGGAGATGAAAGAGAGAAGGGTGGAAAAGAATAAAAGAGGGGAAATGGGAAAAGAGGAGACAAGAAACGGAGGATGTTATCGCAATGAAGATTTCTTCACGCCATCTCATCCTAACCTTAGTTCTTATCTGATGCCTTTCGAACGGTGTGAGGTTTTCTACCCCAAAAGGCAGTACGGCATGTAAGTACTATGTGGCAGTATGACATGAAAGTACTATGTGGCAGTACGACATGTTAGTACTATCAGGCAGAACAACATGTAAGTACTATGCGGCAAAATGACATATAAGTGCTATGTGGCAGTATGACGTATAAGCACTATGCGGCAGTACGACATATACTGTAGGTACTATGTGGCAGTACGACATGTAAGTACTATGTGGCAGTACGATATGTAAGTACTGTGTGGCAGCAAGACATGTAAGTACTATGTGGCAGTGAGACATGTAAGTATTATATGGAAGTACGACATGTAAGTACTATGCGGCAGTACAACATATAAGCACTATGTGGCAGTACATGTAAGTACTATGGGACAGTACAACATATAAGCACTATGTGGCAGTACGACATGTAAGTACTATGTGGCAGTACAATATTGAAACCGTTCTCAACAGCCTGCATTTAAGCCTGCTGGCCTTGACACAAATGTTTCCATTTTGATGTGCTTTCGCAGACCAACGGAACCCGAAACCAAAAAGCAGCAGCAAGATGTTCAGATTTGTTGTTGTTTCAGCGATCATCATCTGTTTTGGCGGGATTTTTTTACATGCCGTTAGCCCCGCTAGCTGGTTGGTTGTGATGACTTTCCGTAGCGGAGCCGACGGCATGAACTGCCGATTCGGTTTCTCATCAAAAGCTATATTCGCTCTGGTCCGTCAGAGCGAAGGCAGGGGTCATTTGCATCTCCTTGAAATCCATTTTCACCTCCTGCGGCAGAAGAAGGTCTTTGGACATTTGCAGGTCTTCTGCTGAGTATTGAATTGACCAGTACTTCATTTGGATTGCAGAGGTTTGAGGTGGAGACTGTGGTGCTCAGGTTAGCTCGGGTTTACTAGACAAAGATTAAAATCAATCAAAGTCAAATTTAGACCCAATTTGAAAGACTTAGGGCGTCGGGAACAGCGAGACCAATCATCCAAATGTACCCCAATGGAAATTCCAGCATGACTGAATTTTTTGAGTTGTTACCAAGCGGGACACATCCAGCAACGAGTTCAGTGACGTTGAATTCTCCTCTCTTGGGGCTGGCGCAGTTTGAGCAGCGCTCCCTTCTCCCCAAACCCCCCGGTCACGATTAGAGGTTGTGGTCAAACGCAGTACTGTGCCTTAGTGTGACCAGTCTCGTGACCATGACACCTTGGGAGCTTGAAGTTGTGTACCTGAGGGGGTAAGTCACTCAGGGATGACATGTGATGACTCAAATGACCCCCCTATGACCCCGATTCATTAAGGATGGACACAAATATCTCCGGCCCTTGGACGCACGCACATGCAAATTCACCCACACACACATACACGTGTGTGTGTGGGTGCTCTACCGACCAAACACAGCAGGTAGGGCGGAGAAAAAGGGAGGCGGTGGGGGGCGAGAGGGCGGACAAACGGCGACACACTTCATTTTCCGGAAGATCTGGGGGGATTTTTTTCTGTTTACCAGGCCACAGACTGGCCAACGTGCCGCTGTCGTGTCCGTTGTAGGACATCAGGACCAGAACAGTCGAACAATTGGGAAGCAAATAGTAAGGAACCTAAGCAGGGAGATGAAGATGTTTAATAAAGTATGACTGATGGATACAAATGATGAAGTTGACTTTAAACCCAATGCTGGTATTGCTGGGAGACTAATCTGTTTTGCTTTGAGGGAAGGGAGAGAATATTTGATTTGTCCCCTTTGATTGCTGCCTAAAAGTGCCGTAGCACCATGCTCTACTAGGTGGCTCCATCTTTTATCTTTAGTTCCACCTGAAAAAAGACAGCGTAGTATATCATTGGAAAAGGAAACCAGGATCCCAAGGAAGGAAGGACGCACACCAATCTCAAATGGACAACCATCGGACGGAAAACCAGGAGTCAACGCAAGTTTTCCGGGAAGTTTTGCTGGATGATTGCAATGGAAATATGTCTCCGGAAGAAAAACATCCTCCCAGGAAGAGGTCAGCCGCCATGGCCACCGGTATCTAGCGCGGTCGGAGTCAGCACTCAACTCAAGTGCTCGGCGACCGGTTTGAAGACCTGACGAGCGCATCTGGATTGTGTCCAATCAAGTCGGTAACGGTCACAGGGTTTCCTCTTTCCAACTCTCTCTCTCTCTCCCAGTCTCGCTCTTGATTTCACCCCTACAGTGTCTCTCGCCCTGGGGTCTCTACTCTATACTCTGCCCCTTGCTCCCGCTCAGTACTCCCTTCCCCCTCCAAACAGTCCTCTTGTCACTATGACCAAGCACCGCGACATCCTCTACCTTTGTTCCCCCTATTTAGTCACCTCTCTCTCTCTCTCTCTCTCTCTCTCTCTCTCTCTCGCTCTCTCTCTCTCTCTCTCTCTCTCGCTCTCTCTCTGGGAGTGGGATGACAGGACGGAGTTCTGCAGGATGGATGGACGCTGATAACAACCAATTAGTCGACCACTGGAACCTCTGGGCCACGGCAGACAAGATCGCCGGGACCGGTGATGGAGGGTCGGAGGGATGGAGGACACAAACACAATCACATGCGAAACACAAATAGTGGAGTGCGTCGTTTTGTCAACTGTGCACTTGAGCTGCTCATGATAATTATCATGGGGAGTAAAAATTCCAAAGCGTATCGCAATGGCAGAGCAAAACAAACGACCTACTTGCATAACTGCGACTGAGTATATACTGTATAATTCTTATCTTTTTGTATTTACCTCGGTGTTTACCTTTACTTTAGTATTTACCTTTAAGACGCTCACTTTTATTTCCTCCAAAAAAATTGCCTTCTTCTGATTTAGTCATTGGTTTCGTCTTTCTTGGTCCCTTGAGGTGGTGGTGATATCTTTTTCTGTCCGAGGACGGCGTCCTTTCTTCATAAATGTTCATTCATATCGACAGTTTACTGACCACAGCTACCTACGCCGCTTTAGCAAACTCGGACCAGAAGGGAGAAATCGAGGAGTGCATACATAATGCACAGCGAATGCGTCGATTTGGGTGTTTCTTCAGAAGTGCCGGCTAAAAAGCGTCAAATATGAGATTTTTTTTAAACAAAAATAATGTTACAGATTTCCACTTTAATTATCGAAAATGCCCTTGTTTCGGTTTTGACTCGGATGTGTAGGCTTGTTGTGCTTTCTCTTGAACGCTGCTGTTATTGGAGGGAATGATTATATGCAGGATATATATGTTTAAAAAATAACAAATGAGTAGAATACTTTTAACTTGTATTTAAGTAGATAATCTAATAAATACTCACAATATTGTACTCACCATTGTACATTGAGTACAATGGTGAGTGACACAATGCGTATGGGAAGGTAACTTTGCAGGAGAAAGAACCCACAGACACACACACACACACACACACACACACACACACACACACACACACACACACACACACACACACACACCTTCTTTGCACTCCAGTGCCACGCGGGACTCCAGGTTGTCCATCTGCAGCTGCAGGCGCTTGAGGGTGCGGTCGGCGTCGCGAGACTTCCTCTTGTAGGCGATCAGCACGGCGATGATGACCAGCAGCAGCAGCCCGCCGCCGCCGCCGATGCCGATGATGGCGGGCAGCGTGAGCAGGCTGTCCGAGTAGATCTGCAGCGTCCCGGGTGAGTACTCGAACCCGCCGGCTCGGATCTAAAAAAAAATACAAATAAATAAATAAAATGCCAGAGATTATGAATTAAGGGAGTAGTTATAAGATAGTATAGTGCTTAAGACTAGACTAATTAGTAGGTTAGATAATAATTTAGTAATTACATAGTAATAAGTTATATATATAATATTCCATACCTCATTTTATACCTTATTTATAACACCTAAATTATACCTAGTAATAATTTATACATTATATACTACATATATATTCTTAAAAATACCCATTATTTATTGGTGATTATTATTATTTATGTCTATATTTTAAAATGTTCCGATCTCTGAATATTTGTTTATTTTTATTCTTTTTAATTATTATTTTTGTTATACAATTATTTGTATTTATTTTTCATATTGTTATAATAAATTTTTTTTGCATGAATAGCAATACACCAATCCTCACCACGACAAACTTCCTGCGCATGAAAATGTACTAAAACTAAAAATAAGCAAAAATAAACAGATTCCGATTCTGAGGAAGTCATAATAAAGTCTGTAAATTTTTTGTCTTTTCCCGGCGGATCAGAGTTAAAAAAAAGTACAAATACACATGCAAAAACACACACACACACACACACACACACACACACACACACACACACACACACACACACACACACACACGGCAGGCGTAAGTAATCAAACAGAGTAATCACCAGCATTTTACGAAAAAAGAATTTTTTCCCCGAGGAGCCGCGGTAATTACTGGAAGTCAAACACGTGTAATGGTTTTTCTGACTGGCAACAGTTACATTAAAAAAAAAAAGAAACATACTCACACTCACACAGGAAATCTGTCACATCAAGGTATCCACGGGGGGGGTCGATAACACAGGCTAAAGTTCTGACATTCTGTTACCCCCCCCATGCCAAAAGAAAGCAACAACTGGCTTTGTGTCATCGTCCCTGTATCAATACTGGCCAAATTCAATTTGCTCTTAATTAAATTTGCAATAGAAGAGACAATTAGATTGTTTTGTTTTTTTTGCAGAATGGTTTCGGAGCCAATTATCCCAGACCTGATGGGGGCCGGGGGAAAGGGGGGCTGCTTCGATCAAGCCAATTAAAGAGGAGTTTGAGTGGGAATCGGTTTCTGAAAATGAGTCGTGGGAGATGAAAATTTGATGGATTTGCATACGACAACATAGCTGGTATTCTATTAGACTAACTCACATTCACACACTTGTGCAAAAACATACGTGCAATAACACTGGTATTACACTGTATCTACTGTAATAAGATAGCTATTACATAGTAATAATTCATTTTCAGCATTCATAGCCTATATGCCCATAAAAATAGTAAAGTATTGCATTTTGAATATTCTGTATATTTTCACATATCTGACTATTTTTATTTATTTTTTACTTCACTTTTCTTTTTTTTATTCTCATTTTTTCAGACTACCGAGCTGAAAAAAAAATACAATTTTTGATTTTGATTCTGACTTCCATTCAGAGTCTGATTCCAGCCTCCTCTTGTTTAGTTTTGTTATGATTTTCTTTTTTTTTTTTTGTAAATCTCCTGGAGTTTGGGTGTTGGAGCCAGTGAGACGAGGGAGGGGAGGGGACAACCGGGTACGGGCACTCACTCCTGGCGCTGGGTGACACACTTTCACTCATCTATTTTTAATTTTTATTGACGGAA
>NC_137194.1:7092899-7100399 GCF_960531495.2 Zeus faber | reverse complement strand
TCTTAGTGACTTCATAGTTTTGTTGGGCTATACTTGCTACAGTACATGGACATTTTTGGGATAGTTTTAGGGGTAAACTTGAGGGAAAAATGGACATAAAATATTGGGAAGTGGTCTTTGATTGAGGTATTTTTGTCCATTCAAGATTGAAACAGGGTCAGGGCTAGGGTTAGGTTTACCCGAACGACATTCATTTGGATCATTAGCATCACGTTTACCCATGCCTGCCTACACGCTTCCTCTAAAGCACTGTAAGAGGGAAATGGGTAAGGGTTAGGGTTAGGGTTTAGGGTCAGGGAAAGGGTTTAGGGTTAGGGAAAGGGTTAGGGCTATCCCTCTAAAGCACTGAAAGAGGGAAATGCCCCTCAAATTGAAATTTCACAAAGAACCATACCTTGAGTATGAGCGGCGAGGTGGGCTTGAGCTCCAGGACCCCGGACGGGCTCAGCGGCTCAAACACGGGGTCCGGGTAGTAGCTGAAGGTCTCGTTGACCACCACCAGCGCGTTGACGTTGTCCATGTAGAAGCCGATCTCGTCCGGGCCCGTGCCGCCGTCCGAGAAGCCCAGTTCCGAGTCGGCCACCGACGGGGCCAGGCACACCATGACCGTGTTGTTGTACACCGTGCAATTCTGAAAGCGGGAGGGGACGGAGAGTGGGAGGAAATTTGTGAATTCCATAGAGTTAAAACTGCTGCATGCCATTGAGAGTGCCGTACATCCATCCATTTAATTGTCATGTGATAACTTATACGTATAGTATTGAATTTGCCAAGCCCAAATGAGCATTGGAGTCCATTGGCGTCCATTGGAGTCGCCAAGAATATTTCAGTCAATCAAGTTCAAATTACACCATCAACATAAGATGACGCATTGAGACTCAAATGTGTTGGTGTACAGGATTACACAAGCAGGAAGCAATGCCATCACGCAGGAAGTGATGCAGTTTCCAACAAATATCAGAGAAGGTGATGCTAGTGCAGCAGATTGTACCAGTTGTGCCGCAGTCTCCTGGAAGCCCGACTTGGAAAGGGGAATGTAACAAGCAGCTCAAAAGAGATGGATGGATATCGGTGGCGCATCTGACAGTTGGAAGGAGTGAAAGCAGCGTTCAAGCCAGATTTGCAAGGTTATTTGAAAGAAGCATTGTGGGAACCGCAGTTAAACAAAAAAGAAGGAATAGGTGCAGTCATCGGGATATCATGCAGCATTTTTGGAGGGAAGACACAAATGTATAAACTTAAATATCACAAGGGTGAATCCCTGTTTTCCCTGTACTCAAAGGTAGAATGTTGGAGTAGTGTCTATGGCTTCCTGCAGCGGACGCTTTTTGTTTCTAATTGTCAAATGCCACTGGACGCAGCTTTGAAGGAAGCAAAACAGGACGTGGGAAGGGTCGAAGCAATTTCCCTTCAATTTCCTCTGAAGACGGGCTAACCTGCTCATGTACAGCGGCATCAGCTTAATACTTTCTCTCTCTCTCCCCTACTGATTCTGTCACACACACGCCCGCACGCACGCACGCACGCACGCACGCACACACACGCGATGCTGTGACATTTCGAAGGCTAAACGGCTTAGGGTGGCGTTGCATGCCGGGGTGGCGTAACCCTAGAAACGGGGGGCAAGAGCAACACACAAGGACAGCCTGTCTGCCACCTTGTTCATAAAAAAAGCAGAATGTGTGTGTGTGTGTGTGTGTGTGTGTGCGTGTGTGTGTGTGTGTGTGTGTGTGTGTGTGTGTGTGTGTTGTTGTACACATATTAGGACTTGGATACACATGTCTGTGAATCTCAATCTGTCTGTAGGTTATCTCTGTATGGTGTTATGGGTGTGGACATTTCTGTGTGTGTGCACATATAGGAATGTCAATGTATCTAATAGATGTCTTTTGGCCTGACATGCATTTATTTATTTATGTATATGTGAGTGCGTGTGCGTGTGCGTGTGCGTGGGTCCAGGTCATGTGTGTACTCACATGGAAGGACTCGGCCTGCCCATACTTGGCTCGGATCTTTGGTTCCTTGATGGTGGCCAGGTTGGTGCCGCTCACCGTCAGCAAAGTTCCCCCGCTGTGGAAAGACAGAAGTAATATTGAGCTTAACATTCCAAACGTCCAGCCCCCGAACACAGCAGAAAAAGGAGGAAAAAAAACCTCCAAATAATAATGGGGACAAAATGCGGTTCAGCACATCACGGCTGCAGCTCGTGTAAGTGCCGGAAAGGTAAAATAATCAGACAACCACTCTGCTGGAAATACCACGGTGTGATGTCCAATTGTGCAGCGAGCGACCCCCGGGCCTCGGGTACTGGAGTAAGAACCGAGGCAGCGACTTAATGATGACACCTTTGGAAATGGAATTCAGCCGATGGAGTGTGGGCGCAACCCAAAAAGAGAGCGGAAGAAACAGATATACTGCATACAGAGCACATAGTGAGGGGAGAAAGTCCAAATTCTGTGTTTTAAATCCAAATCATTGCCATAGTCGTGTCCAACCATTGCCAACCATGGTTGGACACCTTTGCTTTAAGAAGAATATTTATTTAGGTTACCATTTCCCCAAAAATAAGAAACAAATCCAAATTCCAATGTAAATAAATACAGAAAAATCAGCACTATGAGAAATTAATTTTGCTAAGTTTGGTCAACACATGGGGTTTGACAAGGCAACACGCATGTCATCCTCAAGGATCAACCTGGCTCTACAGTGCATTTCGTCTTCAGAGCTTCACACAGAGTGATGCTGCTGAATGTTATCAACACTTTAACTGCTGCATCATGGGCTACCTGGAACTTTTTTACTCGCACATGTTCTCAGCATCCGGGCCAGAGACTGGGGCGCTCTCTGTGTTGAAGTTTGTTGATAGGGCAGGTATTGATTGACTTGAGTTTTTTATTTTTATTTAATTTTTTTTTTATTAGAGAGAGCAGTGGAGATAGACAGAAAATGGGGGGTAGAGGGAAGGAGAGACACGCAGCCAATGACCGCCGGCTGGATTTTGACCCGGGTCGCTGCAGGCGTTTTGTCTATATGCTACAGTACGCACGCTTCTCCTGTGGATCCACAAGGATAAGCCCAGATCGACTGTAACTTATGATGGACAAGTCAGATATTAGTCAGTTTTGTGTGGAAAAATTGCACAAATAAAAATTTGTTTAGGTAATATTACATTTGAAAAATATTATTTCTTTAGTTAATTTGCTGTTTCCGTCGTTTTCGTCATATTCTATATTTTTCTGAATTTTTCTATGTTTTTAAAGGGGCAATAGACACCTTTTGGGACGCTTTTGCAAAGACAAGCGGATCGCTTTACGATCAGAACACATGTTCACCGAGAAGGTAAATTAATATTGTCAGAAATGTTGTTACATTTATTTTATTTTGGTTGTGCAATCATAGACATAGCGGTTGCCTATATGCATGTACACCGTATTAACTGAGAGGTAACTAATCTCTAAAGCTGAAGTTTCTTGGCTGGTGAAGGTGCAGATTGACACCTTCTTGACGTTTAGGTGGCGAGAACCACACTACACAGAAACATGAATTTGCCCAACGCCTTGGTTGGGAAATTAACACCTGCTACGGGCCCCAAACGCTATCTAATTCCGTCAGCTAGCTGATAGGCTTGCGGTTCCCCACCAGACAATTGGCGAAGGTACTTTTAAAGTCTACGTCAAGTTCCTAATTCTCCCGAGGCTTGAGGAAAACTTTCTGATTCACCTTCCAAGGTCTAAAAATCATATAATACATTATCCCACCTTGTTCAAAATCCCCCCAAATAACTTGTGGGCCCCTTCTTGTCTTGATCCCTGCATTGCAGGATTAGTTGTAAAGTGAAGAGTGGGAGAAGCTCATGAAATTTTTAAATAAGTAAAAAAAAACCAAAAAAAACCCCAGATTCTCTATGTGTCTGCGCCGCATGCGAAGTGGACTGTTCCCTGCTGTACCGACCTTTTTATATACACGTTGTGGGCTTTCTGTAAGTGCAATATATGTCTTGCTCGCTGCACGTTGACACATCTGGAGTATAGATCGATCTTCTCCAAGCTGGCTAGAATTTCAGCTGCTGCCGTGGCCTATCTTTCCAAGGGGCCTGCTCGATTTTCATCCTATGTATTCTATCAATAGTTAGAGAGATCGATCTTCTTGTCTCCTGTGCCGCTCTCCTGTCCATCTCTGACCTTACTTTTCCTATCTAATGTATCCCGCAGAAGTTGCCGAAAGCCCGGCGAATCGAGCTCTCCCGGTTCCCGTCTCAGAGACAGTTGTATCTTGGCGCTGCCTCAGCTATTCAGGCAGAGCCGAGGAGCAAAGGAAGAACTTTGATAAAAGATTTACGCCCTCTGCGGCCCCGGGTACCGTCGGCTATACCGTTTCTCTGTCTGGGACTATCACAGCAAGCATATTACTGACAAGAAAGTAGATAAACAAGTTCAAATTAAATGCTTTCATAATTAATTTTGATTCTTACATCCCAGTGTGCCCTACAACAAGTCACGTTAAAACAAGGCGCAACAACCAACTGCGTAGGTACGCACGCTGTGAGATAGACACGGAGACGCCAGGAAATTGCCAGGAATCTGTATCATATAACATCACCGCAGCCTGTGAGATAGCCGTGAGAGCAGTAGCTGTCAGGCCGACTCCTCGCGGGCCTTGATCCGGCGCGCTAATCCAAAGCGACTCACAATAGCCGCACAATGACGGCAGAGGGAGTAATGACGGCGGGCACGCGGCAAGACAAAGAGGAATCGAGGGGAAGCCGCCGTCTAGACCCTTCCGCAGGGGAGTTCCACATTGTGTTGGCAGGCTGCCTATTTCCGCGGCCTCCCTCATTGTCGAGTCTCTTTAGATTGCAGTGAACGCTCAAAGTGTGAATGTATTCTTTCGCAAGGGAAAAAGGATCGACACCGCGGCTGCATTGACGACAGTCACAGGGCCCCGGCAGAGGTACTCAAAGGTGCTAAATTAACCTGCTGCTCGCTCTGCTCCGGTTTGACTTCCACTCTCACTTTTTATTCACCCCTGGTTCTATTTGCATTTGTGTCATATTTGCAACCAAGACTTGCAGCTACACTTGGAGAGAAACAAATCCAAGTTCAATTTTAAAACCGGCATGCTTAAGAGGGGAAAAGCCTCCGCAACGGACAAATATTGACTCCATTAAATCTACTCAAATGGACCGGCGGTATTCAACAGAGCTCAATCCCAACCTTTGTTTTGCCGCAAAGTCAAAGTTCGGAAAAAACACAGACGGAGCAGATACTTTAAAACCATCAAGGGGAATGAGTGATTCTAACCTCAACAACCTTTGGAGGTCATCCCAGGAGTACATAGCACCAAAAGAAATGGTCTTCCCAGGTCACGATCTTGTGTGAGGCGCTCTTAGAGCTGACCAATCTGGTGATGTAGCGTCATGATAGTCTTGACCATTAAATAAAGCTTAGCGTTCGGGGTAGCAAGGCATTGACAACAAGGCATTCTATATGGAATGAGATACGCAGATTCCCTGTAGTTGTTAATAATAACTGTCACACTTTTCCCAAAAACCCATAGCGGTGGGTGCCACAGTTGTTATGACAAATGGATGGATCGATAAGCACAACGGTCACCTACGTCTAGCGGCTTCAGGGTGGCGGTGGCCGCTTGACCGACCAGGGTTGCCACAGACATTAACGGTGGATTGAAAGAAGATGAAAGAATAATTTAGATACTTAGTCTATGGACTAAGTAAGTGGGGCGAGGAAGTGTTCAAATTTGTTCGCTTCGACGTCAAAGCGTGGACAAAGAGTTGCTATTCAGCTCCTGAACAGGCTCGAGACTGATTTCGTTTGGTTGTTGCTCTCAACGGACCTGCTTGTTTGCACACCTCGGTCGTACAGCCGGGTTGCGACGGGCCTTTCTCCTTTCGGACCGCATGTGCATTCACTAGTTCTATCCCGTCCGTTCTAATGATCATTTTCCCCTATTTTGCCGGGTTCATCCCGCACAACGACCCCCCTCCCAGGCCTCCCTGCTGACCCCAGTCCTCCCTGCTTCCTACTTCGGTTGATGTATATTGGAGCTGAGTCCTCCGCCGCTCCTGTTGCTCCTCTCTTTGTCTCCCTCTCTAAGTGAGCCTTCTTAGACTCGGGTTCATGCTTCAGGGAACAGACGGCGAGACAATCAGAGTAAAGACTTGTCGGGGGACAGCTGGGGAAATCTGACTGCCGTTGTTGTCGGCTTATCTCTTACCTCTGTCCCCCCCCCCCCCGTCTTCGTTCCGTCGTTCCACCTCCCCACTATCTCCCACTCTCTCTCTCTCTCTCTCTCTCTCTCTCTCTCTCTCTCTCTCTCTCTCTCGCCGGCTTTGTCTATCACCTTTTCCCGTGCCTTTCTCCTTTGTCTAATCCCTTTGTCAGTGACGCTCATCCTTTGTTTATTCCTCTTCCCGGCTCCCCTTATCTCTCCTCGCCGCCGCCCTTTCAAACAAGTGCCTCACACCCGCATGACCAAACTCTCCTGCTCGCCTCTTTCCTCTCCCCGTCTCTTTTATCTCCGTATTCAAAAAGCCTCTTCTTCTCCTGTCTATCGCCGTTTCTCTCCACCTCGCCCTCCCTCCCGAGCTCATCGCGGCCGGTGACAAGCAGCCCCCCCCCCCCCCCCTTTTCCGTCCCGCGTGACGACTTTGCTCTCATACGACTCCGGGACGAGGCTTTTCTCGCCTGGTCTCCACCTTTTCCCGTCTTTTCTCCTCCCGTAGGATTAAGAAATGTTTTGAAATCTAAGAAGGGGTGGGGGGGGGGTCTAAGAAATCTTTTCTGCGTGGTCAGAATGGCAATACCGTGCTCCTCCTCAGTGGATGTAGACAAAGGCTACGACAGCCAAATCAAATCGATGGGTCGAAGAAACAGGCATGCGTGTGCCGTAGGTGCCTTTGGTCGTTTTGTGCTCATTTGTATGAGGCGTCGCCCTTCGAATCGAATCGCCGTCTTTGCCCAGCGCTCTCACGGACGCCATCTTCATCTTCGACCAAGGAACGGGAATCGTCACGGCCCCGCGCACACCAAAGCGCGGCGATCCCCTTCCCCGGCGGGCCGGCAGAGCAGATACGCCGGCGCATCCCGCGGCCAGTTTTTTGCGTGCGGCTTACAACCGGAGCCAGCCCTGGACGAGGGGGAAATCAACAGATCACAGCGCTGCCCAGTTCGGTTCCAGGAAAAAGAAGCCTGTGGTCGCCCACGCTCTGCGCCTCCCTCGGCCAGCTGGACGAGGGAACGTCGGCGAACGGTGGTCGCGTTATCGGCCTTTGTTTGACGGTCTCATCGCTTTAGCGTTTGTGTTGTTTGTATCTGTGTCTATGTCCGTCCGTGCGTCCTTGGGGAGGGGTAGCTTTTTCCTCAACCCTGAGCGAGCGTTATAGATGCTTTCGGAGACGGAAGCGGAAGAGGGGAAAAGCCATGGAAGTCAACGTGAAAAAGCTTTACTACGCCCGCGGTGTCATGACTTGAACCTCCAAAA
>NC_137194.1:7067899-7087899 GCF_960531495.2 Zeus faber | reverse complement strand
ACAGACAGACAGACAGACAGACAGATAGATAGATAGATAGATAGATAGATAGATAGATAGATAGATAGATAGATAGACAGACAGAGAGACCTAGAGACAGACAGACAGATAGATGGATAGAAACCATGAATTTGAAACCATCAGTCTGATATGAGTGTGTGTGTGTGTGTGTGTGTGTGTGTGTGTGTGTGTGTGTGTGTGTGTGTGTGTGTGTGTGTGTGTGTGTGTGTGTGTGTGTGTGTGTGTGTGTGTGTGTGTGTGTGTGCGTGCGTGCGTGCTCGCGTTTTCCCCACCTCTCGGCGCTGACGTACTCCTCGGGGACAGGCACGCAGGGCACCTTGCCCAGCCGGACCCCCAGCTGGATGTCCCGGAACTGCAGCCCCAGGTTCTCCCCCAGGATGGTGAGCCGGGTGCCCCCCTGCCGGGGCCCCGTCTCCGGGAACAACTGGAGGACGGGGGGAGGAGAGGAGGGAGGGATGGAAGTTAGAAAGCCAGAACTATTGGAATTCTTGCCATGTCTAAATTGTTCTATTTACATTTTTTTGTTTTTCTCCACTAGATGTTTTACTCTCTTAGGTTATCATCAATTTTCTGTTTCTGTGTTTTTAACAGCAACATTTATATCTTTCTGATTTTATTTTAGGTTATCGTCACACTGTGCATACATATTTTTTGAACAGCAGTTGTTTGGAATTTTCCACTTTTATTTGCGGTCACCTTCACTCATTTGTATTAGGGCCGGCGAACGACTACATTAATTTATCGCGATAATCGCACAATAATCCGATGCCGATGTGCGATCACTCAGCAACAGCCCTACTTTGCATACATCGTTTTCCGACTGCAACATTTACATTTTTCTGTCTGCTGAAAACATGCTGAAACAGAAAATCTTTTTCTGTTTTGAGCATTTTATCCATATTGTTTGGTGTTCAATTTCGGCTGAGCTTAACATAGCCCTTACAGTTCAGCTTGGCTGGGCTTCACGGCGAGGACGGTGATTTGCCGAGCAGCTGAGGGGGATTTAGTCAATACAATTTCGATGGTGGAAAAAAAAAAAAATAGAAAAAGTTGAAACACACACACACACACACACACACACACACACACACACACACACACACACACACACACACACACACACACACACACACACACACACACACACACACACACACACACACCCTATTGATACGTGAACCTACACAGGCTATATATACAAATCCACCCAGACAGGAAGACACAGCGTGTGGAACCGCTGTAATCGTACGCTCGGAGCAGCCTAATGATGAAATATCACCCAGCGGTTTTGAAAAATTAAAGGAAAGAGCAAAAGTGCAAAAAAAAAAAAGTGCAAAAAATAAAACCAAACAAAAATAAACGTTACGTTGGCGTTGAGAACCAACCACCCCACCGCCCTAATTGAAACTTATTACGTCTGGCTGCCGCTCGCCCCTGGGGGGAGGGGGGGGTAATGTGATTTATCTGGGCGGATCATGCCGCGTAACGAGGACAGGTGTGGCATGACAAAACACATATGGAGACTGATGGGCAGCGGCTGGTCGCGCCCGCATAAACGCCAACGCTACGACGCTGGTGTGGCGCGTACGCACCGGTAAACACCCACCGACACACAACGACACGCACCGACACGCGCGGCCACAAACACACACACGAGCGCGCTCACACACACACACACACACACACACACACACACACACACACACACACACACACACACACACACACACACACACACACACACACACACACACACGAGCGCGCGCACGCACGCACACACACACAAACACAGACACGATCCCTAACAAGCATTACAAGGTAATTATGGGTAATCTGTTCTGCGTCCCGTCCCCGCTCTGTGGTTGGCTGAGCGCCGCCGCCTCTGGAAACGCGCCGCTTCTCCCGAACGCCATCCCATCCGAAAGACCGTGACCGGAACGTTACACGGTAGAGTCGGGTTCCAAAGAACCGCAGCGAGCTCTCGTCCTCAGAAGTTTGCACCGGGAGCATCAAAGATGGAGGGCGAATGAAGGAGCACTTTTTAGAAATTGTCAGGGTTTTTTTTTTTTTTTTTTGTTTGTTTGTTTTTTTTTCACGGTATGTTTTGGACCATTTCCCAACGCGCGGACGACGCTCCTCTCAGAAACGCTAGTGTGGTTGGTCGGCAATTGGTGACTACCAACCCATCGCTCGACAGCAGGCTTCAGGGATGCTGGGCAGAGAGGGATGGATGGAGAAACAAAACAGAACAGATTAAGAGAGAGGGAGGGAGGGAGGGAGGGAGGGATCTGGTTCGGGCGAATAGGCGACTTGCCCGCCACTTGGAAGCTGACTCACGTTCTCAAACCTCAGGCGCCTGTGGTGCCAAGGCGCTATGATTTCCCTCTCTCTCTCTCTCTCTCCCACACGCTGGTAAACACAAGCCAGAGGGAGTCGCCACCCAGCTCTCGGGTATGTAATGGACAGCAGATGTCATGGCCACAAAACGGGACCTCAGATGGGGCAGGAACGGGAAGGCTACCGCCAAACACAAGGCCGGCTTACGATAGCGCTCAAGAGGCCTCGGCGTCGGCGAAAAAGAGGAGACGGACAAAGATAAAGTGACTCGGGAAGGCGTGGGCGGGATGCTTCAACATTCTCCGACATTCTCAGAGCTAGCTGTCAAATTACCTTTGGGCATATCGCCGCGATCATATCAATATGCATTAATAACCACGCTGGATCCCATTTCCCTGTTCCTGGACGGGCAATAACGCGCCCCACAAAGATTCAACCATTCAACGGGAACTCGGAATCATTTGGACGCCACAGATAGTGACACAACCCGCCACCGCGAGCGATCACGATGACAAATAACGCTCGCTCTAATGATCTACCTCGACCACCGTGCGGCTGTAATTCTTTCGGCGTGGAAGATCATGCGCGCGTACATAAATATCAACTTCCGACAGGACGCCACGGCGTTTGACGTGGTGGCGTGCAACCTGGCAGGTAGCCATTATTTACCGGGCCATTGGGGGCTCGTACGTAATAGCACTGCCGTTAGCTAACACCTAGTCACCTTTAGAGGTAAAGGAAGAGGAGGTGGCAGTAGCTTGGGTTAAGTCGCACGACGCCACCTTACCTTTGCCGCGGTTTCAACCGGAGGGAAACGAGGAAATTAAGATGTCCCCGACCAAAATTGGGGCACAATGGCCTAAGCTGCTGGCAGTGAGTAATGCAACATGAAATGATGTATCCGGAACAGGATTCCCTTTGGAAAAGCGGCAGCAGCAGTAGTAGAGACCACGGGGCTAAACTGACGGGTCCCCATTGACTGTTGTTGTCCGTGGCTCCAGGAAGATTCCACAATTCCTCTGCGGCAGGCCATCAACCGGCCTATTTGTTCCGACTATCATTTCACCGGGGACATAATATCAAAACCACAGTGGATCTAATGACATAACCATAGCGTGAGCGGTTTAATAAGCGGTTACCAAGGAGGTGTGCACATGATTGTGCCTTTTAATGTCCACTCTTCGGAATCTTATCCTGTAATGATCTCATACACCGCTAGCCTATCTAGGTAATAGGCACCAATCCATGGCGATCCCTGGGCAACATTAGAGTTGAGAAAAGACAGGCCATTTATGGTTTGTATGTATTTTTAATCACTGCGAACTGATATAGAACCATATCCGGGCAACAGGCCTCAGGATATAATAGCGAAGGCAGAGCCGCCACACCGCGATTACTGCCAAATTAAACCTGGAGTCTATCGACTCCGGGGCGGTGGACGCCTGGGCATTAGTGGCACTTTGATATCTCCATCTGTGCCAGCTAGCACCAATCCACAAAACTCCTGGGGCAGGAAGGCAAATTGCCCTGTTAATGTCAACCACACCACATCTACTGAAACAAGTATCTGGAAGGCACTTTACATTTTGGGAGGAAACCTAATTTGGACTTTGGGGTTGATGCAAAACCTCAGCGGTCTTAGTGATGCAGGACTCCCGAAGGGTTCGTCGGCGCGGGTCGGGACTCGCTGCGGCAAAAGAGTCGTTCATTGGCGACGCCGTAACAGCCAGCCAGGAATTCACAGAAAAATAATGACTGACAAAATGAACGCGAGAAAAGGCCGGAGGCGTGTGGTGTCGTACCGAATGTGACTCTCACACTTTGCATTCCATCGAACTAAATAATTCCTGTGAGAACCCCATCCACAACTGAGAGCCAAACATACTCTCTAACCAACCAACAAAAGTCTGGAAATGGAACACATGTTTTTACCGGCTCACTCGTAAAGAGCTTGACTTTTCATCACAAACGTGTTGAGGTAAAGGAGGTTTTGCTGTTTTGTCAACCCTTGATGAAAGCGTCTTCCAGCTACGGCACCGGACCTAGTGAGCGGGCCTACAGCTCACCGCCTGCCGTCCGCGGGTGGTGGAGCCCTTACATGCAGCCCTGACCGCACAGCGGCCACATCACATCCCATAAAACTGGAGCGGCGGTTACCCAACGGGCTTCCATAAAACCCGTAAACACACGGTTATGTTTTTGCTTGTGTCTGTGTGTGTGTGTGTGTGTGTAGTCGTGTGTTCTTTCGAGTGGTATCCTCACTGCGGTCTCCCGGGGAGCCAATAACACATGGCCTGCGGTTGGCCAGGAGCTGTTAAAAACTGGGAATGTCATTGATGTGGTGTGGAGCCCGGTTTGTGAATTCCGCAAAGGCATTTTAAGTGAAACTCTGAAGCAGCGTTTGGGAGGAAAATATATGGACTGGGTTCTTTTCTTTATTATTATTACGTTTTCTTTTGTTTTTTTTTGGAAATGTGAATTACAACCGTCTCAAAACAAGCTATTACCGTTAAATCATTGAAATCGTTCCAAAAAAACTGGGAATAGTACATCGGGAATGTTGTTTCCAGGGGAACCATCGCTGCGAGGATCAAAATGTATTTACAAACTAGAAGGATTTCTATTTGTTTTTCATGTTGGAAAATTGGGTTCTTTGAAGGATCTACTCGAGGTTCTGCAATGAGCTTATACAGAATTCTTGGTTTCTCAACCGGGAATACGGTCATGTCTTGCAGTTGATGTCGG
This sequence comes from Zeus faber, assembly GCF_960531495.2. Taxonomy (NCBI): domain Eukaryota; kingdom Metazoa; phylum Chordata; class Actinopteri; order Zeiformes; family Zeidae; genus Zeus; species Zeus faber. Next base: position 7,082,796 of record NC_137194.1, on the reverse strand, counting down.
CAGTTCTTGGATGGAAATCAGACCGTGTTGCCAAATAATCGTACAAGGACTCCAGAATAATCGCATTTCAAGGCAAACTATGGTAGGTTCAAACCCAGACGGCAGCGCACTCCCAGCTCCGAACTCTCGTTATTGTATTTGGTCCGGAGACCGACAAGGCGCCGATGGCCCAGGGGCATGCTCACGGCGAGGGACGGCTTTGACATCTTTCCGAAACCAAGTCGTACAATTAAGGGGCAACCACGAAGTTGAATGACACGTCGTTTAAAGCGTCCTCACCTCGAACGAAACCCCGGATTGGGTTTAAAAAAGAGCTGTTATCAGCAGCTTCAAAAATGATTGTTTCATTTATTCACTTTAATTCAATGTATGAATTGAAATTGAATGCGTATCAATGACTTTAGCGGGGATGGCTGGAAGGGTGGATTGATACTGAACGGGCTGCAGCACCAAGGCCAATTGATCTGACTCGCATCTAGAATCAATGGGTTCAATCTGGACAAAGATACGGCGACATAATCATTTAGCTCCAATAACACCTAAAACAGACAGACAGATGGATGGACTATGGTAAGACAGACGGACGGACGGACGAACGGACGGACATACAGACAGACAGATAGACAGATAGATAGACAGACAGACAGACAGATAGACAGACAGACAGACAGATAGACAGATGGAAAGATGGATAGACAGACAGACAGACAGACAGACAGACAGACAGACAGACAGACAGACAGACAGATAGACAGATAGATAGATGGAAAGATGGATAGATAGATAGACAGACAGACAGACAGACAGACAGATAGACAGATAGATGGATAGATAGACAGACAGATAGATAGACAGACAGACAGACAGACAGACAGATAGATAGATAGATGGATAGATGGATAGACAGACAGACAGATAGACAGACAGATAGATAGATGGATAGACAGACAGACAGACAGATAGATGCATAGATAGATGGATAGATAGATAGACACACAGACAGACAGACAGTCAGACAGACAGATAGACAGATGGATAGATGGATAGATAGATTGATAGATAGATAGATAGATAGATAGAGAGACAGATAGACAGACAGATTGACAGATAGATAGATGGATAGATGGATAGACGGATAGACAGACAGACAGATAGACAGACAGACAGACAGATAGACAGACAGATAGATAGATAGATAGACGGATAGAGAGATAGACACACAGACAGACAGACAGACAGACGGATAGATACTATACTTGATACTATGTTCTACCGCTGGCCTTTACAAAGTACATACACGGTGTCGCCAACCTCCATCTCTCCGTGTGAGTTTTTGTCCGCCTGCTTGTTTTACACGTTTTACACCGCTTTCCTTTGTCCACGGGTGTAATCAATAACGACCGGGGCGGTTTGTTAAGCTGCCGCCGCCGGCGTTGTGCATTCTCAACGCGTTCCCCTTTTTCGGCAGCGGCGTTATCAGTGAAAAACCGCAGCCTCATCAGGGCTGCAAACCCCCGTCCCCTCCCCGCCCCCTCCCCGCCGCTCCCCGGCTGTCCGACCGGAGGAGAGGCTGCTTCATAATTGGCTTCAGTGGACTTGAATTGCATAAGAACCCACCGAGAGCGATGGAGAGCGAGATGGAGAGAGACATGGAGGTAGTGATGGAGGTAGAGAGAGAGAGAGAGAGAGAGAGAGAGAGAGAGGGAGAGAGAGTGAAGCGTTATGTGCATTCTGCCGCCCACCTCTGGTAAACATCAAAGATAATCATCTCAGGTCTGAAAAAACCTTGTCCGCCAGTGCAAACCTCTCCGGCCCTCCGGTGAGACTCACAGCCACTGCACAAGCAATGGCCGCCGGCCCGTCTTTATTTCGGAAAGGAACGCGCGGCGGGTTGCGTCCACAGACTGAACCCAAACTCTTTGAAGGTGAAGGTGACAATCAATACACACTGTAAGGCTTTTAATTGGTTCCTTGTTCGCGCTCGGACTCCCGACGATAAGGGACATTCGTCGAGAAGTCGCCGAAAAAAAAATTAATAAAGATGAAGCCGAGCCACTAGAGTCGGTGAGCGAGCGAGTGCCGCAGCTTCGGGAATATCCCGTCAGGGTCAGCTGAAGACCCGCGGACGTGGTCAATCCACAGTGGTTACGGGCTTCCTGAAAAAAAGGCTTCGGTTGTCTCTCTATCAGGCAGAAGTAATAAAAAGAAGCCAGAGGTGGTGGAGGTGGTGGTGGTGGGGGTGGTGGGGTTGGTGGCGGGGGTGGTGGCGGAGCCAGATTTCTGCAAAGCGAGGCCGCGTTTGAGGAAGAGCAGAGGGTTCTCATGGAAGCGTTTAAGGTTCAATCTGGTCAGAACAGGGTCTTTGTTGGAAATATTGGAAATATAAAGCATCCGGCTTGAACACTTCGATTTCAAGGTCAAGGAAAGAACTATGAAAGAAAGAAAGAAAGAAAGAAAGAAAGAAAGAAAGAAAGAAAGAAAGAAAGGGTGTATGTGAAGACAATGCAGGTCTCCGGCTAACCCTCCCCTTCCCTTTCAGGACGCCTCTGACTTTCGCAGCTTGTTTACACATTTATTTCACCCGCTCTCTCAGGGCTTGTACCACCATAAGATCACGCCGTCCCCTAAATAAAACATATCGCTGCTTTCATCTTGCCTCCGTCTCACCGGTATGTGCACACGCATGCGTGCGCTACACACGATTTGATCCAATGCAGTGCACACACATACCCACCACACACCTCGACACGGCACTGAACATGCGCCGCGGCAGCGCGGAGCGGGGGATGTGTATTTTAGGAAGTGCAGATGTGTCAGAGTTAGCGCCCTCGAACCGGAGAGCTCAAACTCTCAACACCTCGTCCTTCCGTACCTCTCTCCACCGCCTCGTCCCCTAAATCAGTCTTTCGCTGCCACCACCGCGCCCTCTCTCCCGTTCCCTGTCTCCCTAGCACGCACCGACTTTTGGGCAAAACTCTTTGGCACCTTGGCAGCCGTAATGACCAAATTTCCATAGACACCTATTCTAATATAACCATACCAATTTGACCAAACCCGACCTATTCTAATGGAACCGTACTAATCCGGCCAAACCACCTATTCTTAGGTAACCATGCCTAACAACACACAAACTCCCTAACATCTGGAAGAAAGCCCACATTATAGCACTGCTGAAACCTGGGAAAGATCCATCCGCTCCCAAGAACTTCAGACCAATCACACCTTTGAGTCATACCTACAAGCTTTTCGAACGTCTGATCCTCAACAGAATTGGCACCTTTGTTGACAAACACCTCATCCCTGAACAAGCAGGTTTCCGCCCTGGCAAGTCGACAGCTAGCCAAGTACTCAACCTCACTCAGTACATCGAAGACGGCTATGAGGAAGGGATGGTAACTGGTGTGGTGTTTGTCAACCTCTCAACTGGTTATAACAGTCTGGTTATGACGGCACTGCCCCCTGGAGCAGACACCAACCACGCAGTGTGGAAATGCCTTAACAAACTAAGATCTGGTGTTGGACATGCAAAAGCCACTCTTGCCAAATGGGGATACCTGAATGACGGGGACGCTGTGTGTGACTGTGGAACTGGACGACAGACCATGGAGCACCTCCTGATATGTCCGCTGCTGGAACAGCCCTGCACACCATCGGACTTAGCAGAGTTTAATGAGAAGGGACAGCAATGTGTTCAGCTGTGGCTGAACCACATCTAGCCAAGCCTTGTAACTGACTGTTTTGTGGACACGACAAGAAGAAGAAGGTAACCACGCCGATTTGACCAAACCCTAGCTATTCTAAGGGAGTCGTACTAATCCAGCCTAACCACCTATTCTAAGGTAACCATGCCCATCTGACCTCACCGGACCTATCCTCATGGAACTGCATTAATCTGACCTTACTCTATCTATTCTAACGTCACCGGAGAAGCGGATCTAAATGAAACCAATGAAGCAGAGTTTGACAGAGCGAGCGAGCGAGAGAGAGAGAGGGAGCGACTCGGACGGAAGAGAAGGACGATCCCTCTTTTTCGGGAGGGACAGATTACAAAGAGAGGGAAACAGATTATTGAGCAGGATGAAAATGACGGAGAGGCGGCGAGAGGGGGCTCCCAGGACCTCTTAGGAGAAGATGAGATGAGGTGTCAGTCAGACGCAGGGAAGGGGAATTCAATTACCACCCGTCCTTCTCTGGGAACCACTGGGAAGGAGGGAGAGAGGGAGGGAGAGCGTGAACTGAAATGCAGGGAGAGGGAGGGATGGAGGGATGGGGGCAGGAAGGAAGGAGGAAAGGGAGGAAGGGAGACGGAGGGATGAAGGGATGGGGGACGGAAGGGAGTAAGGAGGGATGGAGGGATGGGGGCAGGAAGGAAGGGAGTAAGGAGGGATGGAGGCAGGGAGAGGTTGTACTGGAATACAGGGAGACGGAGGGATGGGGGCAGGAAGGAAGGAGGGAAGGAGGAAAGGAAGGAAGGGAGTAAGGAGGGATGAGGCTTGGTACGGCCCCTGACCGTGCTGTCCTTGGACGGTGCGCTGGAATGCATGGGGAGGCAGCGAACGAAGGGAGGAACTTAACAGGGGGGTTGGAAAGAAGGAAGGAGGGAGTGAAAGAAGGGAAGGAGGGAGTGATAGAGGAAAGAAGTGAGGAAAGGAAGGAAAGAAGTGAGGATGGAAGGAGGGATGGAGGGAAGCGAGGGAGGGTTGGACAGAAGGGTGGAATGAAAAAAGGTTGGAAAGGAAGGAAAGACGGATGTTGGAAAGAAGGAAGGAGGGAGGGTTGGAAAGAAGGGTGGAATGAAAAAAGGTTGGAAAGGGAGGAAGGAAGGAAAGAGGGAGGAGGGAAGGACGGGTGGAGGGAAGAATGAGCAAAGCTTAGATGAAATAAAAACAGAAAATGTTAAATATTACTGTTAAAATATGCAATTTAAAATATGTAGATGTATAAATACATACTGAGGAGACAGACTCTACATATACACACTGTCTCTCTCCCACCACAGTAGTGTATCTGACGCAACACCCTGTCATACTACTATTTTATATATATTTATACTGAATATATATATATATATATATATATATATATATATATATATATATATTTTGGAGGGGGGTCCTCTGGATTTCTGCAGGTGACTCCACACGCGCCACATCAGGCGGTGGTGTGATCAAGCCACCGTGGTGAGACGGCGCTGCCGGTTAATTGCGTTTTCTTTTTTAAGTAACGAAAAAAAATATATATATATATTTAAAAAAAAATTGTTTTCCGCTGCGTGTTGCCAACGCTCCTGCAGAGCATCACTTCTCAGTCTCACATGAGCGGAAAGACAAAGAGGGAGAGCCTGTGTGTGTGTGTGTGTGTGTGTGTGTGTGTGTGTGTGTGTGTGTGTGTGTGTGTGTGTGTGTGCGTGTGTGTGTGTGTGTGTGTGTGTGTTACAGTCTGTATGGAAGCCAGCAGCAGCGGATCAGTGGCCAATAGCGTTGCAACAGCTGGCACCTCTGCTCACTGTGACAACACACACACCTCCTCCACCTCCTCTTTTCCCCCCATTCTCCTCCACCTCCTCCTCCTCTTTCCGACTCCTTCTCTCCTCCCTCACCCTCTCCTCTCTTACCACGTGGCCCTCCGACCTCCACTTTTGACCACCCACCTTGGTGATCTTGGGGTGGGTGCAGCGGCCGTTGCCGGCGGTGGCGTGCATCCATCCGCCGTTGTCAAGATGCTGCATGGATAGGTGCGCCGTTCCGCCGTTGGCTCCGCCCCCTGCGCCGCCCCCGCCGCCGGCGCACTCCTGCCGGAGTGAGCACTTCCTCTCTTGGACGCACCAGCCGCACTCGAACCGCGGGTCGGCCTTCAGGCACATGCCACAGCTGTCCCTCAGCGCCCGGCACTTGTACAGGTGGGCTGGTTAAAGGACAGATGGGGAAGGGGGAGAATTTTTATTATAATATTTTTTATTTTATTACGTATTCGAGGCTGGGAAGACACATTCCACGATAATTCCCAGCTAACACATTGCTCGGAGTACCAATTGTTTTTGTCTATTATTACACGCCATCTAAACTAAACGGCTATATCTCAGATATCTTCCAAATTTCCACATTTCCAATAAAATAGGCTCCGAAGAGGCCAATCAATAATAATCCAGCCACAGGGGGGCGCTATAAAAGGCATTCAAACTTGAAGACCTGAGCCACACTGCACCTGTTTGACCCAGACACCTGAAACATGTTATGGGAGAATCATCTCTCAAGAACACAAAGCCTGTCTGCATGGATTTCCACTCCTGTTTTAACGGAAAATCTTTAAAAATCTTCTTCTCATTGGTCGAGATAACAACAAATTTGGGATACATGTTCCATGGACATACCTGGACAAAGTAACCAAAGAGCTAAGGGTTGAGGGTTAGGGGAACAATGTCTGAGATATTAGCCAATGCATTTCTAATTCCATGTTGCAATATCAAATCTACCGTATCAAAACTCTACCTAACAGTGGTATAGGACCTTGAAATTTGGCTGGTCCTCCAAGGACAGCATGGTCAGGGGCCGTACCAAGTTAGACATTGATAGGTAAACAAACAAAGACACTGTATGACTTTGATGTGTTGAATCCCCACGCGTTCCTCGTGAGAAGATCTCCGGTTCTCCCGGGCTGGGATATCGATATATAAGGCAAAATGCTTTTCGGGGAGTAGCAGAAGTAATTGATAACAAAGAGTAAAACAAGATTACTTTGAGTCATTTCTTGCACTGCACTGTAACCCTTGTGCATTCTATGTATTTGATTTTTTTTTTACTTTATGCACTCAATGCCCTCTTATAATGTGTTTCTTTGTACTTTGTCTTAATGCATTTTATGTTTCCTGTAAAACGCTGTGAATTGCCTTGTTGTTGAAGGGTGCATTATAAATAAACTTGCTGTATTTTGCGTTCACACCCTGTGAACACCTTTCGAGGCTGGAGGCTTGGAGCTTTGATTTGTTTTGGAAGTGTGAAGCCAGGATGTAACCCTTAAAATGAAACGGTGAGACCCCGTACAAGTATGTTGGTGTACCGGACAGTAGACTGATGTGATTGAACACGTCACCTGCAAGTTCTGCTACCGCATCCACTTCAATGGCTATTCTAACAGTCCGGCGCTGAACAAAGCCTGACAATCCAATACAATATAGGAAATACAATATAACAAGCAGCTGTGGGGAAAAAAAAAAACACCCGCAACTAGTTATCAGCGTCGCATTTGACTGATGAAAGGTTGCTGTCCACACCAACTGATGCTGAAGCCGTTCAGCTTAGATGATTTATACCGTCATCGCAGGTAAGCAAACAAAGAGCGGCTGCGTCTCGACAACTGAGCAATTGCCAAAGTGCAAGATTATAACATACAGCTTCAATCACCAGCACAAACACAGCACTTGCATGTGGGCGGACTCAGCGTCCAGACATAAGCATTGAACAGCTGTACATAGGACACATTGGAAAGAGTGTTCTACAAAGAGAGAACGGCAAGGGAAACCACAGGAAAACCATGCACTGTGGGATCGGGCGGTTGGAACCTTCCCGCCGAAACACTCCCGTGGCGGAAGTGATGAGTTGAACAAGTGTCATCCCATCCGTCTCTGACATTTCGGGGTGTCACAGTATAATTGTGCCACGGAGCCAAATTCAAATGGGGCGAGAGCTATGAGGCAACACCGGGTGAGGTAAAGAAGAACAGTGTGAGTCAGCGCCCTGAGGGGAAGATTACGATTTCTCTTCTTTTTTTTTCCCCAAAAAGGGTTACGTCTTTAATGGCAATAAGGAAATGATACCGGCATGTAAAACCACAGTCTGAGCCCGGGTATAGTTATAGATACACAGTATGTAAACACCGGAGAAGGAGAGAGGTTCAAGGTTTTTTGCCGAGAGATGAAACAGCGCAGGGGAGCATGTCCGCGGCGCGCTTGTTAGCGGGTTTAGAGACAGAGGTGGTTATTGGTAATGAGTGAAAATGGGACGGACATGGCGGAGATGGACGCCGGTGGGGATGCGGAGGAGCTGGGGGAAAACAGAGGAAGAGGGAGGCGAAGAGGCAAAGAGCTGGCGGGCGGAGAAAGAACGAGAGAACGAGAGAGAGAGAGAGAGAGAGAAAGCCGGAGCCGGACTTCAAAGGGGAGCGGGCATATCCATCCGTCTGCTTGCTCCGGCCGTCCGCCGGGCTAATCTGATTAGCCGCGGCTAAGCTTAAAAGTGGCGCGGCGCTAATTAATCGGCGGCAAATGAATGATTTAATTACATTAACGCTTCCACTTTACAGCGGCGGCAAAGCCGGGGCCGCACTCTGCCTCCGCACGGATAATACCGCCGCACGAGGACGCAGGGAAAAAAGGAGGAGGAGAGGATGAGGAGGAGGGAGGGGGAGGAGAAGGTCTTTATGAGATTTGGCTCAGCGAGGATGCGTTTTTTTCGTTTTTTGCTCGCCTTTTCTTTTTTTTTTTTTTTAAAGCTCCGTTATTCCATTTGAACCGACTTTAAAGCCCCCTCGGATGCCACGGTCCCTCCCCCGCCGCATCGTCAATACCGGGGTAATTACTTCATCAAGGACCTTTCTTTCTGCTCTTTACATCTTTCTGACATTTCGCGTGTTTGGAAAGAAAAGAGGCCTCCGGGCGGAGAGGTGCGGAGATGATGTCTCCGCACCGCCACTGAATAGTGTCCAATGAGAGCGCGGTAGGAATGTGAAGGTCCCTGCTTTTGTGAGAAAAAAAAAATAAAAATAATTAAAAAAAAAATGAATTAATAAAAATGAATAAGCGGTAAAAGAGAATCTCCACTGAAAGACAACCTGACGTGGGATGTCTGTTATGGTGAGAGCACTGGCCCTGAGAACAGGAAACTCGTTCTCTCAGTGGCGCCAACGAATGAATCCAACCCTCTACCTGACCCGGCCCTCCGAGCAGCGGCAAGGCCAAAGCTTAAGGAGGAGCTTTTTCCACATTGTGACGGCATCTCTGTGAGCAACATCATCATTTGAAAAGTAAGGTTGTCAAGACGTAGAAGTGTTACGTGAGAGTTGAGTGTTGTTTTCTAAAAAAGCATGAGCTGAACAACGGTGGCTGTGGGAGGGGATGGTCACGACCTTCACTCTGATGTCTTCATACCGAATGGAATCATTCTTGAAAAGAATTTAGATAGAATTTAAATAGTCAAAAGTTGCTATACAAGTATAGTACTGTATACTATCATCGTGATATAGTTTTATTATATGTAAAGATTCTGGGCTATATACCATCATATATAGTATACTATCAGATATAGTATATTATCATCGTAGTATAGGTTTATTATGTCAATGTTACGGGCTATATAAAATCATATATAGTATACTATCATACATACAGTATACTATCATTGTTGGATAGCTTTGTTATGTTAAAGTTACGAGCTATATACTATCATATATAGTATACTATCATATATAGTATACGATTATTGTCGTATAGGTTTATTTTATGTAAATGTTATGAGTTATATACTATCATATATATTTTGCCATCATATACAGTATACCATCATACATAGTATAATATCTTATATAGTAAACTGTCATATATAGTATAATATCATAAATAGTACACTATCAAATATAGTGTAATATCATATATAGTATAATATCATATATAGTACACAATCAAATATAGTGTAATATCATATATAGTATACTATCATATATAATTTACTATCGTATATAGTATACTATCATATACTGAATAGTATACTATCATATATAGTATACTATCATATATAATTTACTATCGTATATAGTATACTATCATATACTGAATAGTATACTATCATATATAGTATACTATCATATATAGTATACTATCATTGTCGTACAGGTTTATTTTATGTTACTGCTTTTGGCCATGGAATTCTGATTGTTACTATGCAGAATCCACATGAATAAAGCCAAAGTATAACTTGGGGGTCTAAGTGTGTATTGTTTCAATGTCTTCCCAAGGAAAGTGTGGCTCCATTCCTTCCAGTTGTGAAGTGAATTGTATTATTTATAAGCGTGCGATAACAGCGGCAGCTGCCAAAATGTGATTTTAAATTAAGGCGTCCACTAGCCCGCCCACTGATTCCTACAAACACTCAAACCCGGTGGATCATGTACTGTAGCCGGTCCACCAGACAGACACTAAATTAAAAATTTGACCGGGCTATTTCTCATCCCTTCACTTGGATGAAACATCAAGCAGACGGACACTCTGTAATCTGATGATGTCATCTCGGGGTAAAGGTATCCGGCGCTGGATGGAGAACGGGACGTTTACCGGCCCGTTACCGTCACACCTCGCCTCCCGCCTCAGACACTTCAGGCACTGACAGACAGACACGTCTCCGTTTGAACGAGACTGGCAGACGAATCGGGTCGCCAGGGACAAGCGTCGGCGGGCGACATGCAGATTCGCCCGCTAACGGCGCCTGACAATTATCGAAATTAGGACAGACAGGAAATTATACGGCGAGTTTGCAGCTCCGCGTGAGAGTTTGTTTGGGGAGCGCGTTGTAAATAAGTACCCTGCATCGAGTAGGATGGAAGTGAATTGAAACGGAGGCTTAGCAGGAAAGGGGCGGGGCGGGGCACTAATTCCGAGCTGAATCCGGGGCCGACTACGGAGTTAATTCCAGGGGATAACACCAGGTACGGTACTTGAGAGAGCGTGATTTAAGATTATCTGCCATAATGAGACCCTTTCAATTCATTAGCCCCCACCGCCCGATGCGCCGCCTGAGATAGAGCCCAGAATCCCAAACGGACGATTATTAGCGGTGCTGACGTGAATACCAGAACAGGCCTTTTATGGGTTCGTTCGTCAGCCGTTACGACGCCTCCGTTCCCATCGTGTCAAACGTGCCCCGCCCCGACCACAGCTTCTCCAGGTTCTCCGTAGTCACATCTTTCGTTTTTTGATGTCACCCGCTCCCCTGTTTTAAGACTTCTCAGCTCCATCCATCAATCTGTCCATCTATCCATCCATCCATGTATCCATCCATCCATGTATCCATCCATCCATCTTTCCATCCATCCATCTTTCCATTTACCCATCTATCCATACATACAGCCACGCCCCACCTTCCTACTGTACATCCCTTTGCTATCCGAAATTTCGAGTCCCTTGTTTCTTTCTGAATCCTCTCTAGAGATGGACAGAATAAAATACCCCAATGGAAATGGAAATTAATGACTAAAAACTAAGAAAAACGACTGAGGTGAAAGCCACGCCACCGCTAATATATAAAAAGCCTTTTTTAAAAAAACAGGCTTTTAAAAACTCTGTTAATTCATAGACCAAAGGATTTTAACTAGATCCAATATATATTATTATATATAAGAAGGGTGTGTTTTCGGAGAGAGAGAGTCAAAAAGATCTCCCTCCCGAGGTCTGGTTGAAAACTTGACCCGTAACTTTGGGACGCTAATTAAAGGACCGTGACGTGGATTAAGATGAGATGGTGCACAGAGTTGAAATTTCCGTTTCCGGTGAGGGCTACCACTTCCGGTTACGGTGACGTTCCCCAGCGCCTCTCAAAAGGACCCCCGGACCTCAGATTGGGAACCACCACCCGGCAGCGAAGCAAAGTGCCACCTCACCTTGTATGTCGAAGGGGTTGTCGATGACAAAGTTGCCGTTCCAGACCACGGACAGGTCGACGGGCATGTCGCTGATGTCGGCGCCCTCGTAGTCGTACTAACAAAGGGAGGGATGGAGAGAGGGAGAGGGAAAGGAAAGAAAACAAAAACTTGAATTACACCTCTCCTTAAACTTAGGACTCGGGAACACGTGGAATCGCCGGCCGGGGTGCCTCGGTTTATGGCAAACATGAGGCGCATGAATCCACATCTGCCACCGGTTCATTTGGGAGTTGCGAGACGTGGAGGAGCGCAAAGTGAAGTTGGCATTTTCAATTTGCTCCCTGACACGCTGGGTTTGAGGAGGGGGGGGGGGCTGCATCTCCGTTACTCCACCCTGTGGGGGGTGGGGGCTGGTGCTGACGTGACAGTGGGCTACTGTCGAAAACTCCTCCTGGGCACATTCTCACACTGACTCCACTCCAAACACCACAACATGTGATGATGGCTTCATGAGCATCTAGGACCTGAACAAAGCAGAAAGAAAGAAAGAAAGAAAGAAAGAAAGAAAGAAAGAAAGGAAGGAAGGAAGGAAGGAAGGAAGGAAGGAAGGAAGGAAGGAAAGAATGAAAGAAAGAAAGAAAGAAAGAAGGAAAGAAAGAAAGAAGGAAAGAAGGAAGAAAGAAAGAAAGAAAGAAGGAAAGAAGGAAGGAAGGAAGGAAGAAAGAAGGAAAGAAGGAAAGAAAGAAAGAAAGAAGGAAAGAAGGAAGGAAGGAAGAAAGAAGGAAAGAAGGAAAGAAAGAAAGAAAGAAGGAAAGAAGGAAGGAAGGAAGAAAGAAAGAAAGAAGGAAAGAAGGAAGAAAGAAAGAAAGAAGGAAAGAAGGAAGGAAGGAAGAAAGAAAGAAAGAAAGAAAGAAGGAAAGAAAGAAGGAAAGAAGGAAGGAAGGAAGGAAAGAAAGAAGGAAAGAAGGAAGGAAGGAAGGAAAGAAAGAAAGAAGGAAAGAAAGTGAGAAACTAAAAACAGAATAATCCAGAAGAAAGGGGAGAAAGGAGAGATATATGGAAGAAAAGGAAGGGAAGGACAGGGAGGGGGAGGGGAGGGACAGGGGGGGGGGGAGGGAGGGGGAGGGAAGGACAGGGAGGGGAGGGAGGGACAGGGAGGGGGGAGGGAGGGGGAGGGAAGGACAGGGAGGGGGAGGAGGGACAGGGGGGGGGGAGGGAGGGGGGAGGGAGGGGGAGGGGGGAGAACATTTTAAAAAGAGAGGGATGAGAGAAGAAAGATCTGAGGATGTGAGTAAGGTAAGGGAGGAAAAGAAGAAAAACAGAAATAAATAAGGGAGGTGGAGGAGGTGGAGGAGGTGGAGGAGGGGGGCGGAGGGGTCTGGACGGAGGCCAGTGCTGGGAGGCTTCCAGCATCCTGCTCCTCTGGGGGGGACCAGAGCCCCCCACACATCCATCCACCCACACACCCACCCATCCATCATCCATCATCCATCCATCATCCATCCACCCACACACCCACCCATCCATCATCCATCATCCATCCATCATCCATCCACCACACACCCACCCATCCATCCATCATCCATCCATCCACCCACCCATCCATCCATCCACCCATCCATCCATCCATCCATCCATCCATCCATCCATCCATCCATCCCATACACTTTTAGTACCACTGTCCCTCTCTCCCCCCTCTCTGTCCCATTCTCTCTATCTCTCTCCACCACTCTCTCTCTCCCATTCTCCCCCCTCTCTCTCCCCCATCTCTCCACCTCTCTGTCTCCCTCTCTCTCCCTCTCTCCCCCCTCTCTGTCACCCCCTCTCTCCCTCTCTCACCCCTCTCTCCCCTCTCCCATTCTCCCCCCTCTCTGTCTCCCTGTCTCTCTCTCTCTCTCCACCACTCTCTCTCTCCCATTCTCCCCCCTCTCTCCCCCATCTCTCCACCTCTCTGTCTCCCCCTCTCTCCCCCCTCTCTCTCCCCCATCTCCCCACCTCTCTGGCTCCCTCTTTCTCCCTCTCCCTCTCTCCCCCCTCTCTGTCACCCCCCCCTCCCTCTCTCGCCCCTCTCCCATTCTCCCCCCTCTCTCTCCCCCATCTCCCCACCTCTCTCTCTCTCTCCCTCTCTCCCCCTCTCTCTGTCTCCCTCTCTCTCTCTCTCCCCCATCTCCCCACCTCTCTGTCTCCCCCTCTCTCCCCCCTCTCTGTCTCCCTGTCTCTCTCTCTCTCTCTCTCTCCACCACTCTCTCTCTCCCATTCTCCCCCCTCTCTCTCCCCCATCTCTCCACCTCTTTGTCTCCCCCTCTCTCCCCCCTCTCTCTCCCCCATCTCCCCACCTCTCTGTCTCCCTCTCTCTCTCTCTCTCCCTCTCTCTCCCCCATCTCCCCACCTCTCTCTCTCTCTCCCTCTCTCCCCCCTCTCTGTCTCCCTCTCTCTCTCTCTCTCCCCCATCTCCCCACCTCTGTCTCCCTCTCTCTCTCTCTCTCTCCCTCTCTCTCCCCCATCTCCCCACCTCTCTCTCTCTCCCTCTCTCCCCCCTCTCTGTCTCCCTCTCTCTCTCTCTCTCCCCCATCTCCCCACCTCTCTGTCTCCCTCTTTCTCCCTCTCCCTCTCTCCCCCCCTCTCTGTCACCCCCTCCCTCCCTCTCTCGCCCCTCTCCCATTCTCCCCCCTCTCTCTCCCCCATCTCCCCACCTCTCTCTCTCTCTCCCTCTCTCCCCCCTCTCTGTCTCCCTCTCTCTCTCTCTCCCCCATCTCCCCACCTCTCTGTCTCCCCCTCTCTCCCCCCTCTCTGTCTCCCTGTCTCTCTCTCTCTCTCTCCACCACTCTCTCTCTCCCATTCTCCCCCCTCTCTCTCCCCCATCTCTCCACCTCTTTGTCTCCCCCTCTCTCCCCCTCTCTCTCCCCATCTCCCCACCTCTCTGTCCTCCCTCTCTCTCTCTCTCTCCCTCTCTCTCCCCCATCTCCCCACCTCTCTCTCTCTCTCCCTCTCTCCCCCCCCTCTCTGTCTCCCTCTCTCTCTCTCTCTCCCCCATCTCCCCACCTCTGTCTCCCTCTCTCTCTCTCTCTCCCTCTCTCTCCCCCATCTCCCCACCTCTCTCTCTCTCTCCCTCTCTCCCCCCTCTCTGTCTCCCTCTCTCTCTCTCTCTCCCCCATCTCCCCACCTCTCTGTCTCCCTCTTTCTCCCTCTCCCTCTCTCCCCCCTCTCTGTCACCCCCTCTCTCCCCTCTCTCGCCCCTCTCCCATTCTCCCCCCTCTCTCTCCCCCATCTCC
>NC_137194.1:7046703-7067699 GCF_960531495.2 Zeus faber | reverse complement strand
CACCTCTTTGTCTCCCCCTCTCCCCCCCCTCTCTCTCCCCCATCTCCCCACCTCTCTGTCTCCCTCTCTCTCTCTCTCCCTCTCTCTCCCCCATCTCCCCACCTCTCTCTCTCTCTCTCCCTCTCTCCCCCCTCTCTGTCTCCCTCTCTCTCCCTCTCTCTCTCCCCCATCTCCCCACCTCTCTGTCTCCCCCTCTCTCCCCCCTCTCCACCACTCTCTCTCTCTCTCTCTCCCCATTCTCCCCCATCTCCCCACCTCTCTGTCTCTCTCCCTCTCTCCCCCCTCCCTCTCTCTATTATTCCTGCTCGGGGTGGTGTGTGAATGTTGACAGGCGACCCGTCACCGGGGCCTCTCCACCTTGTTTGGGTCTGATTTTGAACCAAAGCTCCATTAATAATACGTGTGGCATAAATAAAGAGGAGGAGCTGAGGAAGGAGTGGATTCAACAACCACCACGAGGTAGAAAAAACCGAAGAGAGAATCAAGTGAGAGAGGACGGGAGGATTCCCCCCGTCCAATAAAGTACAAGCAGCAGAGACCTGTTGAAACAATGTGCACGAAAACCTGTCACCAACCTTATCGCCCACACCTCGTGATGTTTTCATTTGTTTTTCATTTCAACTTTGAAATGTTTTCTCCAATTTTCTTATTTTTTCATTTTCTGTTTGGCGGGAGTCCATTTAACCACGTTATTAAAAAAATAAATACTTTAAAAATATGCATGAAAGCCCGCTACAAACTTTATCACTGCTTTTCCCTTCACACCAATTTTGTACATTTTGTCCGCGTAACTTCATTATATTTTCGCATTTTCTTTGCTTATTTTTCCCTGTTTGTATTCAATCTTAATTTTGCAAATTTTCCTTACATTTGTGTATTTTTCAAACTTCATTCGAGCCCCTTTAAGTCACAGTCATTTTTTATTTATTTATTTTTTTTATTGATTATGTACCTTGCATTTAGGAGGAGAACAAGCGTTAAGTTGGAACCCGTCAGCACATGTTAGCGTTTCAGCGCTGAATGACACTTTGAACCTGAGCGTAGCGGCGCTGGTTTCCACGGAGACCACGCTCCCATCGAGGACACAAGGCAGTCCATCGCTTCAGGGCGGGAAGGGGGCCCACAGGCCCGCCTGGGACCCCCGATCCGAGAACATTTTAATGGGTGGACATGATTCCGTCTCGAACATCCACACCTGTCTGTCTGTCGATAGGGGGACACCCAACCACCAACCAGGACCGAAGCAGTTGTTTTACTTTCTCTAATGGCGCTCGTCTGACTATTCATCATTAGGCCGGGGGGGTTTGGCCCGGGACCCCACCTTGAGGACCACCGGTCTTCACGACCGCCGACTCGGGGGGCCCGCGAAGCCTTTTGAGGTGAGACGGGCCGACTCGGCGAACTTCCACAAACTTCACAAAATAAAGCGGGTTCTGGCCTTGGGGCACGGGCGGCGTCCCAGTGGCGCAGCTTTTTTGGGGGGTTCCGGGTCGTCTCCCACCCGGACGCGCCCCCTTTCCCCTCTGGACGGAGTAGAGGTCGCTGGGCGCAGGGTAAGGAGGCCGAGCACCGTCCTTGTACGCACAGCGACACTCAGCTTTGGGTTGGGGGTTGAGGAGGTGTGCGTGTGTGTGTGTGTGTGTGGGGGGGGGTGAGTAGTCCTCACCCCCCTCCCCTCCGGCCGAGCCTCCCCCCCCCCCCCCCCCCCCCCCGGGCGGCTGGAGATGAGTGATGTGTCACATTACGGAGCCTCTGGCCACGGCCTCCATGTCGCTGCATGTAATTAATCTACCTGAGCCAACACCTAGAGCCAGGGAGAGAGGGGGGAGGGCAGGACGGGACGGGGAGAGAGGGGGAGACAGGGGAAGGAGAGGAGAGGACAGGGAGGGGGGAGGGCAGGACGGGGAGAGGGGGAGACCGGGGGGAGAGGAGAGGACAGGACAGGGAGGGGGGGGGGGGCAGGACGGGGAGAGAGGGGGAGACGGGGGGAGGAGAGGACAGGACAGGGAGGGGGGGGGGCAGGACGGAGAGAGAGAGGGGGGAGACGGGGGGAGGAGAGGACAGGACAGGGAGGGGGGGGGGCAGGACGGAGAGAGAGAGGGGGAGACGGGGGGAGGAGAGGACAGGACAGGGAGGGGGGAGGGCAGGACGGAGAGAGAGGGGGAGACGGGGGGAGGGGAGGACAGGACAGGGAGGGGCATAGAGACAGAGGAGAGGAGAGGAGAGGACAGGGCAGGGAGAGGGGGAGACGGGGAGGGAGGGGGAGGAGAGAGAGGAAGTGACAAAAGGGGAGAGAGGGGGGGAGGTGATGGACAGAGCAGGAGAAAAGTAGAAAAAAACAGCGACTGAGGAGAACGAGAGGAAACGAGCGATGGTGAGAGTGTTGGAAAAAAGAGAGAGGGAGGGAGGGAGGAGCTACAAGGTGAGTACAAAGCTGTCTCTGGCCTCGTTACAGCGCAGGTTCATTCCTTATCACCACCTGCACTCGCCCATCCCTGCTCCCTCGCTTCGGCTACGTGAGTGTGTGTGTAAGTGTGTGTGTATGTGTGTGTAAGTGTGTGTGTGTGTGTGTGGGGGGGGGGCACAAAATTGCCGATGTTAACAAAACAGAGCAGCCGGTAGCCATGGTGTGTGTGTGTGTGTGTGTGTGTGTGTGTGTGTGTGTGTGTGTGTGTGTGTGTGTGCAGGTCAGCCTCGTATAATTAGTCATGTTGAAGGATACCTGAGCGTGCTGTAAAAATACACTGTGTGCAATGTGTGTTTGTGTGTGTGTGTGTGCGTGCGTGTGTGTGTGTGTGTGTGTGTGTGTGTGTGTGTGTGTGTCTTTCTGTGCCAGACGGAGGGGAAGGAAAGTATAAAGAAGCCCCCCCCCCCAAAAAAAAAAGCAGAAAGGATGAAGAATTGCATTGATTTGATGCTTTTTCTCTCTCTCTTCCCCTCTCTCTCTCTCTTTGCTTCACACACACACTATCTTTTTTTATCATACTTTTTTTGCACATTTTGCAATGACAATATTTGTACAATTTGTTTTATGTTTTTTAAATAATAATAATAATAATAATAATAATAATAATAATAATAATAATAATAATTATTATTATTATTATTATTATTATAATTATAATTATTGTTGTTGTTATTATTATTTATTCTTTTCTCTTTCCCTTCTTTCTCCCGGACCAGCGGCCATTGGACCCCGTCAAATAAAACACTTGCATAATATTCATATCAATCAGGGTATGTATCTGCTAATAAATTCAAAAAATTTAAACAAGGTTGAGTCAATTAAAATTGCTGATACTTATTCACACCGTGACATATTTCAACCCCATCCTCATCCACTAGAACACTGCTCCACCCCAACTGCAGCTCGTGAGACGGAGCCGGCCGCCCCCGCATGTTCCCAACAATCACAACTCCACGTGCACGCCCGGGGCTCGTGCACGCTCCCGCCCCGATGTGTGTCAGCGCGATAAATCATGCAAAGCAGTCCGGCGGCCGGCCGCTGCCGGCGCCGCAGCCTGCGTCTCCTCCACACATGATTAGAAGCAGGATCATGTGAAGGATCTCCATATGGCCGCCGCCCGCCGCGCCTCCGGCCCCCAGGGGGTGGGGGGCGTGGACGCGCGCGCGTGTGCGTGCATGCGTGCGTGCGTGCGTGCGTGCGTGCGTGTGTGTGTGTGTGTGTGTGTGTGCCTCCATTTAAAAGCAGGGCCTGAATGGTCCTCGCAGGCGTCTGGACATGCATCCTGTCTGTGTGTGCACGTGCGTCAGTGTGTGCAGCGTAAGTGTGTTAATGTGTGCGTGTGTGTTTGTATGTGTGTGTTTGTGTGATGTGCAAGTGACATGAATCCCTGTGAGTGTGTGCGCGCGTGTGTGTGTGTGTGTGTGTGTGTGTGTGTGTGTGTGTGTGTGTGTGTGTGTGTGTGTGTGTGTGTGTGTGTGTGTGTATCATGCCGTGGCATCCCCGGTGGAATTTTTTTGGGGCGTTGAGCGTTCCATGTTTCACTGTTGGCACAGCGGGGCTAAATAATGCAGAAGAGACAGTAAGATGGAACACAGGAAGAAGGGAAGAGAAAAAGAAGAGAGAGAGAGAGGGAGAGAGAGAGAGAGAGAGAGAGAGGGAGAGAGAGAGAGAGAGAGAGAGAGAGAGAGAGAGAGAGAGAGAGGGAGAGGGAGAGAGAGGGAGAGAGAGAGAGAGAGAGAGAGAGAGGGAGAGGGAGAGAGAGGGAGCACATCCACTCTCGGGCTAATTTTCCCTTTGATTTATGACGCCGGGATGCTGTCCCAGCTGCGAGGAGCATGCGCACGCACGTGCACACACACACACACACACACACACACGCTCACACACACACACACACACACACACACACACACACACACACACACACACACACACACACACACTCACACACACTTCATCATGAAACCCAAGTTCTGCTCTTCATCTGTGCTCCGGTTCATGTTTGTCTTTCCTTCTTCTCCTCCTTTTCCTCCTTTTCCTTCTCTTTCCTATCTCCCTTTTCCTCCTTCTTCTCCTCCTGCTCCTCCTTTTCCTTCTCCCTCTTACTCCCCCGTTGGAATACTCTCAAAAAACACGAAGCAAAAACAAACAGAATCTCATCTTTTCTTCTGCACCTCCTTTCTATTCCTCCTTTTCTTCTGCACCTCCTTTCTATTCCTCCTTTTCTTCTGCACCTCCTTTCTATTCCTCCTTTTCTTCTGCACCTCCTTTCTATTCCTCCTTTTCTTCTGCACCTCCTTTCTATTCCATCTTTTCTTCTGCACCTCCTTTCTATTCCATCTTTTCTTCTGCAGCTCCTTTCTATTCCTCCTTTACTTCTGCACCTCCTTTCTATTCTATCTTTTCTTCTGCACCTCCTTTCTATTCCTCCTTCCCTTCTGCACCTCCTTTCTATTCCATCTTTTCTTCTGCACCTCCTTTCTATTCCTCCTTTACTTCTGCACCTCCTTTCTATTCCATCTTTACTTCTGCACCTCCTTTCTATTCCTCCTTTCCTACTACACCTCCGTTCCATTACTCCTTTTCTCCGGCACCTCCTTTCTATTCCGCCTTTCCTTCTGCACCTCCTTTGTATACCTCCTTTGCTCCTATACCTCCTTTATGTCTGCCTTTCTACTCTTCCCTTCTTCCTTCACCTCCTTTCCTTCTGCACCTCCTTTCTATTCCTCCTTACCTTCTACACCTCCTTCCCTTCTACACCTCCTTTCCCCCTACACCACCTGCCCCTATACGCTTTCATTCCTACTATACTCTGTTTCCTTCTACACAACCGTCCCTCCTTTCCTCCTAACCCCTCCCCCCCTTCACCTCCCTTTTCTCCCTTTGGTGTATACTTACCCCTCTGCTTGTTCTACACCTCCTTTCCTCCATTCCTTCGATATCTCCTTTCCTCCCTTTCCTTCTAAAGCTACTTCCATCCTTCCGTTCTACACCTCAAGAGCAAAACCGTCCTCCTCAAACCCTCCGCTCCGTCCGTCCCTCACCCCGATAAAACACTTTGTAAAGTGTTTGCCGAGTTTTGTCTCCACATCAGTCGTTCTTTCTCTCTCAATTCAATTCAAAGAGGCTTCATTGGCACCGGAACCGGGTGTTAACATGCCAAAGCAAGTATAAAACAAAACCCCAAAATAAACAAATAAATAAATAAATAAAAATTAGGACTTTTTTTGATTTTGCTGTTAGAAATACAGTATATACGTATATATACAGTATATATACAGTATATGGTGATTGACAGTCTTCATGGTGTTTGTATTCCTCTTCGTCACTTTTCCGCTCACAACAGCTCACAAATCCCGCTGCTGTGTTTGCACATTCCTGTATTTGGCCAGGCAGACGTGGAGGTTTTCTTTGTTATTAGCCATGTTTTCAAAGTCTTTTTGGGTGGTTGTAATCTGTCTCTCTGATGTCTTGGTGCAGTTGGCAGGTGGTTATAAAGTGCAGCCGGGTTTCCACCCCCTGCTGTGTTCAGTGGGCTCTGGGTTGCCAGGTCTGCCTGTGGCCACGCGTGGTCCAGGTTTTCCTTGGTTTTGGATCGTCACAGCGGTCAGGGCGTCTGCCGCGGAGGGTTCTCTGTTTAGGGCTCGACGGCATTCCTTCCTGTTTGGTGTTGAGTCGATGTTTTCCAATGCGTCAGATATTTTTTCTTTTTGGTATTGTTTGGTTTTGGTCTAAGGTGGCACGGTGGCGCAGTGCATTGCACTGCTGCCTCACAGCAAGAAGGTCCTGGGTTCGATTCCCGCCTGGGGCGCTGTTGGCACCGTGCTCCGGCGGGTTATCTTCCAAAACAGGAGCCTTTCTGTGTGGAGTTTGCATGTTCTCCCCGTGTTCACATGGGGTTCCCTCCACCTCACGTCAGTAAGGACCCCCACCAAAAACATGCACCCATCATCGTCTGACCAGCGTTGGACATTTATCACCTGGTCCCCGGGCGCGTCCACGTATGCTGCCCACTGCTCCTGGCTGTGCCCCCGGAGGAAGGACAAGCCAGGATGGGTCAAAAGCAGAGGAGCCATTTCACCGGCCACCATCAAGCATGTGCATGTGTGTGTGTGTGCAAGCATGTGTTGTGGAGTGTCGTGTGACAATTAAAGACTGTTTCTTTCTTTCTTCTTTCTTTCTAAGGGGCTTTCTTTCTGGGCGCTCCGCTCGTGCTTGTGAACTCTGTCTCACTCTCTCTCCCTGGTTCCCTCCTTGCACACACTTCTCTTTGTGTCAGAGATACACCTTTATTAACATCTCTCTCTTGCTCTGTCTCTCATGTCTCCCTACTTGCTTTTCCTCAAGCTGTGCGTGTGTGTGTGTGTGTGTGTGTGTGTGTGTGTGTAAAGTAAGGACTGCATACTTATATATCTAGGGGCATGTGTTTGTTTTTGTGCATTAATGAGTATATGTCAATATATGTGTGTGTGTGCGTGTGTGTGTGTGTGTGTGTGTGTGTGTGTGTGTGTGTGTGTGTTTGTGTATAAAGATACGTTTCACACTGGGGACGCGGAAGCTCAAACTCCCCGTTTTCTGAGCGGCTGATGTTAAGAAGCCGGAGAGACGCCTTTCATAAAATATTTCTCAGCTTCCTCAGTCATGCGAGCTTCAAATAAGATAAGATGAGCCTTTATTAATACCCGGACGGAAACGCTGGGAATTCGCCTGATTTTATGTATTATTTATACATTTATTTTACAAATATTTTTGTATTTTATTTAAAATTAATTGTCTTCATTGATTTTATTCATTTATTTCATCTATTTTATTTGTATTTCTTTTTTTTTTTTTTTTATTCAAGAAAAATCCAGTCAGAAACCCTAAAGTCTGCAAGACACAAAAACATTTGCACAACCACCAGAATGGGAATTTGTTGGTTTCTTTCAACATCTTTCATAACATTTTTTAAATGGTTAAGGCAGATATTTAATGTCAGGTTTATTATACGTTCATATTTCTGGTTCACTGTTTTTTTTCCCAAGTTATTGTATAGGACGTTATATTATTAGTTATAACCTTTTCATATATCTGTGTTTCTGTTATTTCCAGATGATATATGTTGGTTATCCCTGGATTCCGTGCATATTTTGCCATATTTTTATTAGGTACAGCTGACTCCATCCGTTTTTTTTTCCAAATTTATTCCACAAAACTGGTCACAAACTGGCAAACAAAACAACTTAACGAGGAGTTGGAACAAAACATTCTGAAAAGTTAACTCTCAAGAAAAGAACACAACCGCCCCTCACCGCCTCGATTACCTTGGGACTCAATGGGCCCGAACGATCTGAGTGAGGGACACAAAAGAACGGTGTGATGTGTCACTGCCGTGCCCCAAAACAATCAAGAAATCAGCTCAGCATAATTGGGGGGCCCTTTAAGAGTATAAGCGTCAGCGCCCGATGTTAGTCGAGTGACGGCTTCTCAAATCGGAACGTTGAAATCCATTCTTCTCCCCGGCTGGGTGGGAGCTGGGGAACAGCCGGGTCCTGTCGTTCTGAAAAGGGGATGTTGACGTCTGGGAGCCCGGCGGTTTCACCGACAGCCGGCTTGACGATGCTGAGCTCTTGTCAAGAAGTGCGAGAGGAAAATCCGCCCAGCCTCTGTCAACCCATCAACCCTCCGCCCTCCACCCTCCCTGCTGCCCCACTTACAATGAGCGCCTCCTCGCTATTTGGACCTCCGCTTCGCCCGGCAGCTATCGGCCGCAGCTGCGCCGCTCGTGTGTTAATGATACGTCTTGTTAAGTAAGTCGAAATTGGCGTCGGTAAATGCTTCCCCGCCCCCTGCCCTCGATTGGCAGAGCGGGGGGAAATTAACAGCGCTCAAAAGACCGCTCCCCATTAGCGCTGACAACTTGACTGAAGGTGGAGGGGACGGCAATCAGGTCCTACGGCTGTAAAGCTCCCTTTCCCAGATTGACTCGCTCGGCACTTTTTGCCCGAGCCCCGTCTGTTACGCCGAAAGTCGCCGTAACTTTCCCTCCGACTCGTTCACTCCGCCTGGGTTCCATCTTCCATCCGTCCTATCTTCCGCGCACCACCTTCGATCGGTCAAACCTGACTGGCCTTCCCTGATTTGAGCACACTGGCGGCAGAAACCCCAAAGCCTTGACATTGGCCGTAATATGCGAGTTGGGCGGGACTGTAAATGACCACTCAGTGGTCACTGTCAGCATAAGAAAGGGACAAAGACAAGGCGTCTCGACAAGCAGGTTGGCAAGGGCTTGTTCTTATTGATGGTGAACTCTCACCGTGGTCTTCTGGCACTGGATGCTGGTGCTGTTGAACCTGAGCGCCGGGACGCTCTGCGTGCTGCCCTGGATGTCGAAGATGCACTCGTAGTTCCTCTGGCCGGATTGCGGCTGGGGCAGGTTCTGGGCCAGCAGGGTGATGGGCCTCATCACCCCGACCGGGATGTAGATCTGGGTGGAGGGCAGGATCTGAGGACACTCCTGCAATGTACAAAAACAAATTTCATTACATTTTGCAGACGCTTTTATCCAAAGCGACTTACAATTGTTCAATCACTGACGGACGCAGCCATCAGGAGCAATTAGGGGTTAAGTGTCTTGCTCAAGGACACTATAGCATGCTAGCAGGAGGAACCTGGGATCGAACCAGCAACCATTAGATCACTAGACCACCAGCTCTACCGCCTGAGCTACTATCCCCACAAATGTGTGAGTAAAAAGGGTCATTGAAGACGTCCAGGGACATTCCTGCAAACGCTATTGTCAAATCTACGCAAGTACACTGTGTTTGTGGGTTGAATGGTGCAAAGGCGGCTGGAGTTACCGAAAGCAATGGTTCCTCGATCTTTACCACCATCAGGAAAAATAATCCTTGGTTGAATCTTGTTCACTAATTCCCAATGTGAGTAAAATCGAGGGGGAGCTCGAGCCCTAGTACCAGCCAACGCATTACAACACGCCATTATCCAAAACCCTTCACCTCTTCTATTCCCCTCAGCCGGTTCCTTTCCAGGTAATATCTCTTTCTGCGCTCTTCCTTTGTTTAAGTTATTTGACGATATTCAAAAGGACGTTATATAATGGCATGTAATTGTGTAACTGACTTTTAAAGGCCTGCGTGGCCGAGCCCATTTCAACATCTCTAAGTGGCTGACCCCTAACACCGGTCTGCAGCCGGCCTTTTATGCGTCCCTCGCTGGAATCATCAATCTCTAAGTCAAAAGGCTGGCGTGCTTTTAGCGTCTTAGCTCCTATCCCTCTGGAACACGTCTGCTTCAATCTACTAGATTCGCCGAAACGGTCAATTGTTTTTTAAGCAGCACCTGAAAACCCATTTCTACAGGCCTGCCCCCGTCCCTGTTGGCCATGTCCTCTTCCCTTGAATGTGTCTGTTTTTAACTTATATTTCATCGTGTTGTGCATTTCATCGATTGTTTTTGTCGACTTTATTTGCTTTTATTAACGCCTTTCCGCTCATTGACAGCAATGATCGGCCGTGGATCAGCGCCTTTACGGCCCGCTGTGTACGAGGAGACTCTCTTGTTTCATTTTCCTCGCATGGCCACTCATATCTCACGGGGGTTTGATATCCACGCAGCGTGGGCACAGAGCGCAGATTCCGAAACCACTTTGAATCATGTATTCTCACATCATTCATCTTGGGAAATGCCAAAGAACGATGAGGTCGATACGAACAAGCAAGGCGTGCAAGTTATATTAAAACAATCAAGCGGCGTTCCCCTATGAATCTCTACTGCCCCTAATAACTGACAGGGATCGGGAGGCATCCGCACCTCGGCGAAGGTGATAAATCAGCAAAAACCGAACGGAAACCGAAAAGCCTCGTTCAATTTAATTTGAAAATATATATTTTTTCTTTCTTTCTTTCTTTCTTTCTTTCTTTCTCCCCGTTCCCCCCGCATTCCGCAGAGCAATCTGGCTATAAGTTTGCTCGGCGTCGAAGTGGTGTCTAATGGAGCATCGGTAATGAGTGGGAGATTGGCCTGGGAAGGAGGGGAGGATGGAGGAGGGAGGAGGGAGGGTGGAGGAGAGAGTAGGAGGGAGAAAAAAAAAAAAGCTGATGTAATGGCATCGAGAGACACCTCTTCCCCCTTTCACGCACACACACACGCACACACGCACACGCACACACACACACACACACACACACACACACACACACACACACACAAACACACACACACGTGCACACACACCCACACACGTGACTTAGAGAGAGAGAGAGAGAGAGATCAAATCAATGCTAGTGAGCCCATTGAAGCAGATTGTCATTTAGTGGCTCTGACTGTTCAAAGTTTCAGAGTATTCACAGATGGCAACGAGGTGCTAATGAAGTGCTTCTAGCCTCTAATAAAAAAGAAAATGGGGAATAAGGGGAAACAAACGGGTGTGAGGGAGAGAAAGGGGAGACATTATAGAGAGAGAGACTGAGTGTGTGTTTCATTAAAATAATAAGTCTGCGAAAAATAGACACATAATCATAAAAACATAGTTGCGATATTATATTTTATTCTGTTTTATATTCTCATAACATTGAGTAAAATTTATGGATAATTTAAGCAATGTGATGTAAAAATGAATTTGCTGGCAGGATTTAATTATTTATAATTTATTATTATTCAAGCATTATTATTATTATCATTATTATTATTATTATTATTATTATTATTATTATGGATCCCTGATTCTGCAGCCCCTTAAAAAATCTAAAACATTTTGAAGCCTAAAACTATCTGGAAGACCAACCTCGGCATCACACGCAAACACGGTTTATGACCTGTTTGAACTGCGCTGTCACAAACATCTTGTGGTTGAAGTTTAATTCAAATCCATCCACATACGGAGGAGATATTAGCAAAAAAACGACCAGATTTAGAGAGATACTATACAGATGAGTCAGTACATCTGACGCCAAAATATGTATAACCCGTCTAAAACGATCTGGAACACATACTTTGTCGTAAGCTACAAACAGAGTTGAGGTGTCGTTCAAACTGCTATGTCACAAAGATCTCGTGGATTAAATTCCATCCAAATCAAACAACATACAGAGCAGATATGAGTGAAAAACGGAACAATTTTGACCCGAAATATTCACTTGGTATAAGTTAACTGACACGTCACACATCTCGTTCTAAAATGAATGAGATGAGATTTACAGTAAGACACTTTATGACGTCATCATATTATTTATTATAAATGTACAGATTCTGATTGAGAATGTCCAGTTGGACCGTGTCCAGGGTGCGGTGCGGACTCGGTCGCTCTGTAGTGTTTAGAAGTGACCAAACTATCCATTTATATTTATATTTATATAGCATCTCATCTGGTAGATGTCAGTAGATCTGTTGGATTGGTATTTTAAAAACGTGGTCCCCATAACTTTGCAAGATTAATAAAAATAAAAATAAAAACGAATCTTTAATAATGTATCAGCGCGTCCCTTTTAACACTGAAATGTGCGAATGAGTGATGTGTTCAAGATCCAGCAAGTTATCAGAAAAATAAAAGCACAGAAATTCCACAGACAACACTGAGCTATAACGATGAGAAATGTGGTTTACAGGCAAACATGAACGGTTGTTTTAAAGACAGGAGGGCTGCGCTGTGCAGAACGTATAGTAGTTGCATCCAGGAGTAGTAACTGTAAAACGCACCCAACATGACTAAACTGGACCCTGTGTATTGCTGCCTGCAGCTATATTTATTATTATTGTTATTATTATTATTATTATTATTATTATTATTACTATAAACATGTAACTGACTGCATTCAATTGTCTCCCCGGCCGGATTTAGCTCCTGGGCCTATGGTCACACTCCATTATTTTGATCTCACCATCATTCTCGCCCTCTTTCTCCATCTCTCTTTCCCTTCTTTCCTTCTTTCCCTTCTGGAAGGAGGAGAGGACAAGATGGAAGGAGGAGAGGACAAGATGGAAGGAGGAGAGGAGAAGGGAGATGAAAAGTAGGTGGAAGAGAAGAGAACAGAGTTGGTTCAGGAAATAAATGAGAAAAGTGGAGGAAGATAGACGGAGAGAGAGAGAGCCAGAGAGAGAGAGAGAGACAGAGAGAGAGAGAGAGAGCGAGAGTGAGAGAGAAATGGGGAGAGAGAGAGAGAGAGAGGAGAGAAGGGTTGTTGATGAAAGAAAAGAAGTCGGAGGATGGAGGGGGGAGGGCAGGGCTGGGTTTACCGGAGCCGGGCACTCGTTTATTAAAGTGGTACAGAGAGGGGAGAGGTGGGTCAGCTCCCCAATGCCGCGGGATCGAGGGATGAAGGAACACACACACACACACACACACACACACACACACACACACACACACACACACACACACAACTAATCCACCCTCCACACACACACACACACACACACACACACACACAAACTAATCCACCCTCCACACACACACACACACACACACACACACACACACACACACACACACACACACACACACACACACACACACACACACACACACACACAACCCTCCACTACCAATCACAATCTCCCCAGGCACTGCACAACGTACGTGCGCTCAATCCGAAAAAGCACAAATCCAGTATGTGCACATGCATCACACGCACGTGCACCAAAGATAAATAAACATGGACACACACACACAAGGACGGTAGCGTTCGAAAACATCTAGACGTAAAATATCGATGTATAGACAGGCAAGTGCACGCACGCACAAACACACACATACATACATACATACATACATACATACATACATACATACAGTACATACAGTACATACATACATACATACATACATACAGTACATACAGTACATACATACATACATACAGTACATACAGTACATACATACATACGCGCGCCCACACACACACCAGAGCTAAATCTTGCCCTGCAGCTGTAACAGGTGAACCATGCGGCGTTGGGGCCTGAGGAGTGCGCTGGAAGTCGCCACGGGCGGCGTGGGATCAAACGTGGGAGAGTGGAGTGGAGATAAAGCCTTCAGCCCAAATTGGTCCGAGGTCTGAGCGAGTCTCCCCGACTGCGCACACACCCTCAGATCTCCAGCGTGTCGAGCGGCGCTGCAGGCCTCACTTTTCATTTCAGTTTTTTTTTTTTTTGTTTTTTTTTTCGTTGAGATTCATGGGATTATTTGGAATGCTTTGAAATTTAAATATAGAAAATCTGGAATGTCGACATTTATATTAAAGAAGACACAAGAGTTTCATTCATAATTTTAGGTTAAAATCCCCTGGTTGTGTTTATTAGATAGGCCTGTTTCATGTATTTTATTCATCGGCATTTGAATGTTTTTTTGGGCTTGTGTATGTTGTGTAAAAATATGGTGGCAATTGAGTTTGCCCTTTGGAAATCCAGAAAGTGTATCTATCTATCAATCAATCAACCAATCAATCGACCTATCCATCTACCTACCTTACTATAAATCTATCTGTCCCTCTATCTATTCATTTAGTTCTACTCTCTCCATTTCAGTCGGCCCCTCCCCTCTCGTCATAATCAGAAAAATAACAACGACCATATTGACATCGCTTGTCCCTTCCAGCTACACCGTCACCTCCCTCCCTCCCTCCCTCCCTGTCTCTCCCACTCCCTCCCTCCATCTGTCCTCCCTCCATCCATCCCTCCATTCAATCGCTCGCTATTTGGCTTGCAGTTGCAGAGCGTTTGGGAAGTGGCGGCTGCTCACGGTTTGCAGAAGCATCAAGAGCAGCAAGCACCGCAAACACCGTCTGTATATCTTGTCTCTCTCTCTCTCTCTCTCTCCCTCTTTCTTATATCTTCCTATCGGGGGAAGGGATGACATCACATCTCCGGTGATGTCAATGGCGAGGCGAGGCGCCTGATTGGCCGCCAGTTGTCACCCACGGGGCCACCTGACCGCGCCGCGCCGACAAACTCAAACTATGATGGATGAGGGAGTCTCTGGGCTGTGTGTGTGTGTGTGTGTGTGTGTGTGTGTGTGTGTGTGTGTGTGTGTGTGTGTGTGTGTGTGTGTTTATCTGTCAGGGGTCACTGTAGTGTAGAGGGACCCCAGGGATTAGCGTTACACTCCAGTGGACCGTTTCAACAAAAAAAAGGGGGCAAGACCATCGACCAATATTGTTACACACTCGCTCAGGCACATACTGATACACACACACACACACACACACACACACACACAGGATGACCGCAGCTCCCCAGAGGTAAAAAAAGATGGAACGATGGAAAGATAAAACCATCAATTAAACAAGATCTCACCGTTGCGGTAACTCAGGAGAGAAGAGGTTTAACACAAGAGAATGACAGAAGTAGGTTGTACGCACGCACGTACGCACACACACACACACACATACACACACACACACACACGCGCGCGCATGCACACACACACACTCCTACCAGGTACCAGAACAGCCCGCACTTATATCGTTGTGAAAATCCCTATTAGATTTCTTAAGTGGATAAACCCACAGGCATGTCATAAGCTCTAACTGCATTAACCTCCTCAGGGGATTAACCCTTTGAGGGCCGCCATCCTCCATTAATATTCTCCTCCTCCTCCTCCTCCTCCTCCTCCTCCACCTCCACCTCCTCTTGGCTACACCCCCCACCCCCAACCCCCACCCCCTCCCGCTCCACCCCTGGACTCAAAACAACAACGGTCGTCAATTCCTGACCTTGCGGTAGTACGCACGGCTGAGCTCTTGATGTTCAAATCCGGGCAGAGAGGTCAACGGGGTCGGGGTTCTCAGCCAGCTTGTCGCTGATGACACCGCCCGTTACTACACCGTTCTCCATAGAAGCAGCTCCACAAATCCCATGGATGACTCGTACCGTGTGCGTCGTGAGCTGCCATATGCATACCCAGTTCAGACTCCAGTTCAGACTCCAGTTCAGACTCCAGGTTCCCTTTTACAGGAACCTTGACTCGAGACCGGTTGCATGTGTGTCCCTTTTGGAAACACTATCACTGATGAGTCCCTGCGATTGGGAGCTTATCTGGAAGCCCCCATCGAGACCGGGTGGTCAAAGAGAATGTACCAGATAGGAATCAGTCAGAGGATCGATCTCAACATCCAGCCACACACTCCCTGGGTGTGTGTGTGTGTGTGTGTGTGTGTGGAGGGAAGGGGGGGGGGATTGAAGGTTGGACTAAGTGGAGATTAACAATTGGTCTCAACGGCGAACATTGTTTTGACCAGGGTCCAAATCACAAGGTCCTCGCTGCCGAGGAGAACGTCGCGGTGAAGACGCGCG
This sequence comes from Zeus faber, assembly GCF_960531495.2. NCBI lineage: Eukaryota > Metazoa > Chordata > Actinopteri > Zeiformes > Zeidae > Zeus > Zeus faber. Next base: position 7,051,948 of record NC_137194.1, on the reverse strand, counting down.
GTGAGGTGACGAGGGCGGCACGCTGGCTCTCCTGCTCGTTCCGGGCCGCGGGTCCGAGAAACTTTTGGGGACCTCCTCATCCTCATCCTCATCCTCATCCTCATCCTCCGACTCCTCCGAACTTGGCAACAGTTCAAAAGTGATTTCTTTAAGATATCGCCGCATCAAGATATTCCCATTTCGCATAACTCCCAACTTTTCAAAGCTCTCCCCCCCTCCCTCCCTTCGTCGAGACCCGTTTGATCCCTTGTTCTTGAACCGCCGTTTCATCCGCGGCACCTCGTTTCCACTGGTAGACTTTTCATCCCCCCCTCCCCCACCCTACACAAATGAAGCGAGCGCCGCGTGTTTCGCGGTCTCAGGTGGTAAGAGCAGGGGCAGGAACCCCGCTGCACCGTCGTGCCAGGAGCTCGTCTTTTCAATAAAAAGACACTTTGAACTGCATTAGAAGACTTTTGGAGTGTCCACCCACTCAACCCCCCCCCCCCCCCCCCCCCCTTTTTTTTTTTTTTTTTTACCGCAGAGAAGGGGTGGGGGCTGTGAAGGGAGAAGCCGTGCGGCACAAGATAAAACGGAACAAGAGCGACGGCATGGGAACTCAGCCGGCGATAGCTATTCATAAATGCATGAGTATAAATAATGTCTGGAATTCATTACCGCGTTGTGATGAAGTCCCAATAACAATTCGCTCTTTGTCTTTCTCCCTTTTCAAAGAACACCGGCGTTTCATTCCACAGGGGTGAGTCCGTGTTGCTCTCTTTTTTTTGGGGGGGGGGGGGCGATATCACCATTATCATTAATTGCTCAAATGGACGTATTAGCTTTTGGTACCGTCTCGCCGAGGCTATTGTCGCGTAGTGTCAGGACTCTCACTGGAACTCAGCGTCACAAATTGTCCCATCTAAATGTAAATGTCCCCAGAAAAAAACGGGCGCCGGCTTCAGAACACGGTCAAACGACATGTGGTTTAATCAGTTCAGTGAGAATCATCCTGGTGTGATTCGCTCATTCCTAAATCAACGCCGCTGTCTGACTGTTGCCATTTGCCAAGATATCGCACGAGGCTGTTTGTACTTACCGACAAATATTCACTTATACCTCCATATGATGTTTATATGATAAAGCCATCTTCCATATTGAGAAACACCTGTTGCACTCTCCGACCAGCACCAAAGCTGGTGTCACGCTGCCGAGTGCGTCAGCTCCGCTGGAAATCAATCAAGTCGACGGCACCTGCAACCACCGGAAGGAAAAGGCGCCACACCCCCTTGTGGACGGACGCTCTGCTGACACTCGAGTGACGGACGCGTTGAGGAATTGGGATTGGTGTGTTGACAGCGGCCCGTCAGAGTCCCTCATTATCAACAGGAAGCGGCTGTCGGCGTAGCCGCTCGTAAACAATGTATGTTTTGAACAAATGAATAAAACCCATGGGAGAACAGACGCTGCCGTTTGACAGCCACCGTGACAGCCGTGCAGCGGTTGAAGGAGCGTCGGCGCTCATGTAAGAGACTAGAAACGGGAAGTGGTGCGACTTCCTACCGGTGAACTGCTGCCGCCAACGTCGCACTTTGGAGCTGCTGCGGCAATTGCAAAAACTAAAATTGACCCTAAAACTACAGCAGAGCGGTAGGTTTCTCGATAGTAAGGCGTTGTGCCGTGAACAGTTATAAGTGATGGGAACCAGCATTCTGATGAGGCTGAGCCGAAAAACGGCAAACCTCTCCTTTAAAATAGGTTTATCCAATCTATCGACTTGTACCAGCTCATGGGTTACAAACATCAGCCACGTACTACCGGGCAGTGTACTGACCCCAAACACGGGATTTAGTAGCCGGTGGTAGCTCAGGTCTTCTGTTGTAAATATCTGCAGCCTTATAAGTGAACCCACTGCAGCGGCACAGGGCTACGGCCGATAAAGTAAGTGCCCTCGGCCCCCGCCGCCGTCTTCATTTGGCAGCTACGACGCGGCGGAATGCTCTCCAGGGGCCGCGCTCGAGGGAGGAGGTGAACATCGGGGCAGCGAGCATTAGCGGAACGAGCTGGAGTTATTAGGGAGAAAAAACGCAGGGCCTAGCCGTGACACTAGACAGTAGCTTCTCATTTCCCAAATGGTTAAAACAGGCCTCTCGTCATCCGCCCGCTACGCCCCCCCCCCTCCGTCCCGTCCCCACCGCCCGCCCCTCTCATCTGCTTCCAGCCACTCACTCCCTCCTTCATCATCTCCACCCCTCTCCCCCACCCCTGACTCAATTCCCCCTCCTGACCCCTCCACCTCTGCCTTGCTCACCCTCTTTCCTTCCTACCGATCCTCGGCCCCATTTCATTATTTCCCCCCTCAAAAGTATACAGGGCGCCTCCTCATTCGCGAAGCTGGATTCAAGGCTCTCGGCGTGGACGCTTCTGAAGGGGCAGCCTTGCGGGGAAGTTGTAGGCTGATACCGGCGGGGGCGCGGCGTGCGGATCTCCGTCGCCAACAGAGTTTGGCCTCCCCCAAGCCGAGTACCACTGCAGCGGAGAAACGACAAGCTTTCCAGGTTTGGAATCCGAAAGTTGGATTCCGTCTGGGCATTGGATATTGCATTGCATTGCACTGCTGCCTCGCAGCAAGAAGGTCCTGGGTTCGATTCCCGCCTGGGGCGCTGTTGGCACTGTGCTCCGGGCGGGTTATCTACCAAATAGGAGCCTTTCTGTGTGGAGTTTGCATGTTCTCCCCGTGCTCACATGGGGTTTCCTCCACCTAACGTCAGTAAGGGCCCCCACCAAACACACGCACACATCATCGTCTGACCAGCGATGGACACTCGGTACCAGGTCCACCGGGCGCGTCCACGTATGCTGCCCACTGCTCCTGACTGCGCCCCCGGAGGAAGGACAAGCCATTTCCCCGGCCACCATCCAAAAGCGTGTGCATGCATGTGTTGTGGTGTGGTGTTTTAAATTAAAGACTCTTCTTCTTCTTCCCCGTTCATTCACCTCCTTGTTGTGACTCATGTGAGTCGGTGCGGCTGCCGCATACGGCTCCTTCCCTTTTGTGTTTCCGCCAGCGCCCCACCTTTCCTTCCTCATCTCGTCCGCCTCTCTCCATTAAACCCGCCGACGATCGCACGGGCATCTGGAGATGCATCTTTAAGCTTTAATACATTCTGAATAATTGACGGGCGCGCAAACATGCGCACGCAGACGGCAAAGCGGGCAGCGATCCCGGGCCTCCGCTCTGAACCCAGCCAGACAGCTCCGGAGGGAGCGGCAACGGCGGCTCCGTGCCAGCTCTCTGGCCGCGCAGCCCCCGGAACTGGGGGAAGACTGTGCCACGACGGCGGCCCGGGGTCCGTAATCAACCAGACACAATGCGGGAGGGAAAGGAACGCCTCGGGGGGTCGGCATCCGGAAGGTGAAAGACCAAACGGAAGGAGGTGGCTGACTCCTGCTAATTGAGTTGGCCGGTGGAGGGATGCGGCGGCGTGTGAATTAGAGGCACAAGTTCATTTGGGAAAAAGGAACAAGCAAATTACCAAATGCGAGACGGCCGGCCGGCTGGCAGGCAGGCGGAAACCGGCAGAATGTGCGCGGATGCACTGGTGAAGTGAAAGACTGTTGGCTTGGGTCTGCGCGCGCCTGTTCGCATGTTTGTGCACGTGAAACAGTGTGTGTGTGTGTGTGTGTGTGTGTGTGTGTGTGTGTGTGTGTGTGTGTGTGTGAGACAGGATATGGACGGGTTTGACAGCTTGATCAAAGTCGGTCCACCAACCATGAGCGCAAATGTACACCGTGCCCCGCCCGTGCCCCGCCGAGGGCCCCTTTCGACAGGAACATACGACCGTCCCACCCAACTCACCAATCACGGTGATTCATCCCCTAATTACCGGCAAGACGCGTTAAGGTATGATCCACGTATCTATGCACCCGGAGACTTAGCGCACTCCGCTAATGATTATGAATGAGGCTGAGCGACGGCCAGCCGACGGTGTAACCCCCCCCATTTGGGCCAGTAGTGCTGCGGACGCGTTTCCATCGCCGGTAAAGACTCATCAAAGGAGGCAAGGCTAGGAGAAAAAAAATAAATAAACGGGAAGGGGCGTTGGGCGGGACAGAAAGAAAGGGAGGGGGTGAGAGAGAAAGAGCGGAGAAGGAAAAGGTGGCATTAGGATGAGTCAGGGCGGCTGAGTGCTCCTTCCGGTCGGGCGGCACGGCGGTAGCGCTCTGCGGCGCTAAAGGTCAGCTCCCTCCATAGGAAATTAAAGGGTTTGAGCGGTCCGGGAAGATAATGAGTCCTCTGAACTGAGTGCTCACGTGTGTCACAGATCTGTGTTATTGTTTCTCACAGCAGTGTGAACAGCACAAATCACACGGAATCAGGTTTTTTTTTTTTCAATCTATTTGGAATTGAGCCACTTTCATATGTGGTGCTAAATAAAGATACGGGTCAGATTTTTTCGCAACGCGGCCTCGGTCTGAGCAGCCACATCGGAACATATGCCACTTTAACGTCACTCTAGAGCAGGGGTTCCCATCGCGGGCCGGAACCGCAGCGCACAAAATGTTCACGGACCGGGGACGCAAAGACAACAACAAAAAAAAAAGTACACCTGTGTTTCGGGAATGAATTTCGGGTTTCCTTCCCCAGCTTTGAGACCGGCGAGCGAGCTCACCGCGGCAGCCGCACCCTCACGGCGGCTGCCCGTTAAGCAGCATATCCGGTGCGTGGAGGGAAAATAAATAACCGATAAATAGACCGACCCGGCAACGGGGTACCCACGCTCGCCGCATTACATGAATAGCATCAGATCTAAAATACTGTGTGTGTGTGTGTGTGTGTGTGTCCTCTGAGGGAGCGATCGGGGTGCAGTTTGCGCACATTGCGTTTTTATTTCAGATATATTCTATTTTACTAAATTTCCCTATTAAACAAACAAAAAAAAAAAAAAAAAAAGCACCCCGGCCCCCAGTCTGGATTTAAAGATTTCATCCGGGAGTTTGAGCCGAGGTTGCCCGGGGTCCCGCGCCGCCCGGCAACCACCGGGTGCATTTGCCCGCCGCGTTTCCTCCCGTACGACGGCAGATCCGATGTTTTCGTTTGAACTGAAGACGGCAATGAAGGCCACCTGAGCACCAGGGCTTGCGGTGGGAACGCAGCCGAAGAGATGTGGCAGCCGTGAAAGAGAAGGAGCCCAGTCGTCGAGAAAAAAGCCGCGCCCGTGGAGACTAACCGTTTTTTGATGGCGAGTGGCACAGCCCTCGTCTA
>NC_137194.1:7011703-7041703 GCF_960531495.2 Zeus faber | reverse complement strand
GAGCCACTCAAGGACGTCAATTTCCTTCATTTTAAGCCACCCCAGTGTCGCTCTGGCAGTGTGCCTGGGGTTTGTTGTCCCATTAAAAGACAAACTTACTCACCAGTTTAAGCTTTCTGGCAGAGGGGAGCAGGTTCTTATCCATGATCCCTGGATCGTGCACCATACATCTTCCCATCAACCCTGACCAGACTGCCGGTCCTTGCTGAAAGGCCTTCCCATAACATCATGCTACCACCACCATACTCAACAGTGGCGATGGTGGTACTTGGCTTGTGCACAGTGTTGGATTTAGGCCGTGCATATATCTTCAAGCCAAAAAGTTCCACTTTGGTCTGAGGCATTTTTGCTAAATGTTAAGGATACGTTTTGTTTTTCAACCAAGGCCCTTTTCATGCAACGCCTTGAAGTTGGTTGAGTCATGAGCATCATGTTCAATCTCAAACAACTTCTGCAACTCACAGTCACAGTGAGTGGGCATCGAGGCAACGCCATTCTTGTCCGACGACTAGGTTTCGACGGGCAGCCTGAGCTCGGTAGTGTGGCTGAAGTTTAATATCTTTCCCACTTCTGTATCATGGACCGCACTGAGCTCAGATGTAGTATATTCTGTTGCTTTGAGGTGTTCTGCTACCCATTTACAACATCTGTGCTTCTCAAAAAATACATGCCTCGTTTGACATGTTTTCAATGCTCCCTTTGGTTACATTTGGCAAACTCTCTACCCTGCTGTTAAGAGTTCACTGAGAGGGGGGATTATGTATCTTCATGAATAAGTTAAAAACAGGTGACCCACCAATTTTCACCACGGGTGTAGATCATGAAAACAGATCATGACCACTTCAATCTCAATTTGTTGTTTCAGCCTAGTTCAATATATTTTTCAAGTTCAGAATCTGAGAGAGGAAAAAATAGTTTTTGGGGCTGAACACCCTTTTCAAGGCATTGTATATATAGACACAATGTCTTTGAAACCAGGCCAGTATGAAAAAAATGGCTTGTGAGCTAAAGGAAGAATATAACAAAAACACAGATCAAGGAACCAATGTCGAGCCGGGCATTCGATCACTGAAGTCCCTTCTCCTCTGATAGAAGACAAAGTGCCTTCGGGGTGACTCGAGAGGTATTTTCAAGCCTCTATTGGAAAACAAGCCCTAGCTTTTAGGAAACTGCGCAGTGTGTTTTGTCTCAATTCTTGGCAGTCTGTATAAGGTTTAATGTCAACTAGCTTTTGGATGTCGCAGAATCAATTTAATTATCGTAAATCTAATCCAATCCATCCTCTGAACATAGTAAGGTCCCCACCTAATCCAAACCCTCTTTAGACGGTGCACCCTCGCCCTCACCAAATCCCTCTGCTGGTGGGCTTGACGGCACTTTCAAGATGATTAACACCACCACAATTACTATTACTCCTTAGCCAGTCATAATCCCCATTACCTGGAATTGTCGTTAAGTCTAAACACGATTGCGTGTCTTGCTTAGACCTCTAGTTTGTCATTAGAAAAATCGCCATTTTATGCAGAGTTGAATCCTCCCAACACAGCTGTTTGGGTCAAACGAATAGAATTTTGATGTGACTCTTTGTATCACCTTTCCCTGTTGGTGATATCCTCCATAGCATTTCAGATTGGTGTCGGATCCAACACAGATATTGATCCATCCCCATATTGCATTTAAAATCACTCAAAATGCAATTCTGATGGGTTGGATATTGAAAGACACGACAGATCAGCATTAAGTGTTTGTGATATAAATTTGCCATTCACAAAAACTTCTCATCATTCAGAACATTTTGCCTTTAAGCTACCAAGGCCTCTTGATAACAATGTAAATCCGTAAATCTCTAAACTCATGTTAAACTAACCATGGCAGACGGAGAAAAAAAAACCTGACTACGTACACCCATACAGGTGCACGTTTTAAAGTGTCTTACTTTACACGCAATTACCCACAATTCACAGAAAGTTGAAGTGCCTTAGTCGATGACAAGTTATAGCCCTCGAATCAATTCTTACAAACTGTAAATTTAGACCTTTCTGCGGCAAGTGCGGTGAGCCCTTGAAAGATCTCAACTTCGATCTTAACCTTAATCAGACTTTATCCGGCGGGGTAAAATCTCAGATTAAAGGGTCAACTCCCTTTATCTTCATTCACTGAAGTGGTGTACTGACTCATAAGCCAGGCTTACTTATGGGCGGTGATACACTGGTGGGACTAGGCCCGACAGCACTGTGAGGTTGGCTAATCAATCCTGGTGGATTTCCGCGGGGAGAGGGGGTGGATTGAGGTTATGCTAACAGTCTGATGTCTGTTAGTAGTGCAGTGAGCTAGTTCCCTCTCGCTATTAACCCTGGGGTCTATTGATTTTCTCATACAAGAGGGACAAGCGCACGGAGGGATGCATGTGCACATAGGCACACATTGTCAGACTATGCACAAATACGCACCTCACAAAATGCAGACAAAAGCACTCCCGTCTCCAGTCAAACCCGACAGCATTCAGGAAAACAGGCCCGTCCTCACACAAACTGAGGCATAGACAGTGCAAACAGTATAAGCCCTTGGCGCAGGCGGATATTGCAGTGATTCCTTGGGGAGGGGGGGTCACCTGTGCAGGGGAGACTTGTTCTATAGTAGAGCCGTCAATGTCAGCACAACCAGCTTAAGGGGACCGGCGTCGCTGCTGCATTGTAGTCAATAAGATCTCCGGCTATTTAACAAGCCCTGGCGTCGGAGCTGGGGCCGAGCTGCCTTTTATCTGGGCCGAGCGCCGTGTGCTATCCGGGCGCCGACGACGGAGGTCACAGCAGAAATAGTGACGTGGACACAAATGGAATGACCGCAAAGAACGCCCAATATAAGAACAACTGTGTAAACCGTGGTATTCAAATTAGAATCTTGTACCCAAGGCGAGGGCACTGTGGACGCAAGCACGGACCACGGACCAAGCTTTCCTTTCGCCACCGTCCACATACCGCACACATACAAGTACACATCCATGTACTGTACTCATGAGCGCATGTGATCCTTCATGGGCTTAAAAACTTCCTGAGCTGAGGAAACTTGTTAATGTCTTACATGTTCCGTTGGCGCAGGAAATACCTGCACCAGATTTTGAGAGGGCTGACTGAAGGAGGAACCGACTGGGGGGGGAGTCTAAGTCTGTCTTTTTTTTTTTTTTTTAGTCACGAGGTCCTGACAAGTGCGGAACTCAAAATCACCACATATCAGAGAACTCAAAAATGAGTGCTCCTTTAGTTCTCGTTCATCCCTTCCCATCACCGGCGGCTCAACGATGGTGAAATCTGTCAGCATTTAGAAGCACAAGCTCTCTGCTGCTTGACACGTTGATCCTAGCAGTCCCTCTGTGAAAGTCCCTCCTGTTTTAACAATTACTGGCCTAAACATTATTTTTTCCATCATTTGGAGTGACCCAATTGATCCAGTATTGAGAGAATAGCTGCAGCCGACTGCCGTGCAATGGGGGCAACTGCGGCCAAGTTGCTCCCCGGTAAAAAAAAGTTTTCCTTTAAGTCGTTGAGGCTGTGTCAGCATGAACGGCAACATTGGCAAGCGTATCATGTTGTGTTCCTCAATGGTTTGCTATGATTTGCAAACTCATATCCTTTGTAATGAATGTGTCTTTACCTTGAACCTTCGGAAAATTTCAGGGTGCTTTGGTGATGTTTGGCCAGGGACCACCGCTGAAAACGACGCTAACTATGGCACATTCACAATAGTGTTTCGTAATGTCTGCTGATCCTGTCGAACGGAAAACAAATAAATAATAATAAATAAATGAAGTTCTTATACTATTGTATAAGTCGCCGCCCACGGTCTTACAAAGCAAGGGAATAAAGCCGGTCATTATCCGTTGTGACTCAACGAAACATTGTATTATATTCCTCATCTAGAGACCAGATTGTAATGTGGGTTTCAAAGACGCAGAGGTGCCAGGACTGGCTCCATAAACACGCCTCTTCGTTTTTATCAGATCAGATGGGGATCAATCCGAAGACACCGGCCATTAAGGATGCATGCATCCGAAGCTTATTGAGTGCAGGGAATTCATGTCTAAATTTGGAAAGCAGACTTATTAAGACGTATTATTACTCTTGTCGTGCCGGGGTCCGCGGGCAGTAAGTCCACCGAGCGCCATGCGTATTGACCCACGATTTAATTAAACCTGGACAGCCCTTAAAAGAACTCAACAAGTTTGCAGATCTTAAAGGTACGGTCACAGAGGAAAACCAATCTGTGCCACTTCTATGTCTGGAGTTCACAAGTTGTCCACCGGGGAAACAACTCTGAGATTTTTGTCGCCCCTCCAGGCCTTCAGGGAGCTGCAGGCGGTGCGGCGCGGCATTTCGCCTGAAAAATGAGAGCCTATTGCGGCACGGTAGCGGTCCGGGGCGAGGCGGCGGTGGGGACGGGGGGCAAGGGGGTCCGCCCTCCCTGGAGTGGCTCCTTTTTCATAGCTCGCGGCTCTGCATAGATTTCCGAGCCATTGATATTGTAATGGTCACGGTGGCCCGAGGCTGGGGCGCTAACCTTTTAGTTGTGTGGGACGCATTATTCCTCACACAATGAGGCACAAATCGCTCTCACTCTCTCACTCTCTCTATTCCTTTCAACACTCTGTTTTATATCTCTATATCTCTTTCCATCCATCCCTCCTTTCCTCCTATGCTTTCCCCTCTAAAGCCCTTGAGTTTTCTCACTTTCCCATCTCTCTCGCCCTCTCTCTCTCCCTCTGTTTTTTATCCTTTAACTCCCCGCTCTATGTCTGTTCCTCTCTTAAAAGATGCATTATTCCTCCTCCCACATGCTCAATTAAACTATCCCAAACCTCTTTTTTAATGCAAATTTCTAATATTGTAACGGCGTATGTAAATAGCTGGCGGGGTAATTTGCTCTGCCAAGGCTGTGCCTTCTGTCTCGGCGAGGCCTCCTGCCTGTTTATGTGTGTGTGTGTGTGTGTGTGTGTGTGTGTGTGTGTGTGTGTGTGTGTGTGTGTGTGTACAGTGCACGTGGGTATGAATGTGTGTGTGTGTGTGTGTGTGTGTAAACACAGTGTGTTTGGTGCGAAGATAATTTGTATGTATTAAATGTGTTTTTGCTCTTTTCTGTCTGTGTGTGTGTGTGTGTGTGTGTGTGTGTGTGTGTGTGTGAATGGAGTGGTATTGTTGGTTATGACAACGTGGTGTATTGCATCTGTGTGGGACAGGTGTCTCCTTTGACACCTGTCCCAGACGGAACACAGCTGTCCACTGCCAGCGGAATGCGCTTGGGTTGTGGGTGGGCTATTGAAAACCTCCATTACACCTCTTTGTCTACACTTTTCCCAAGGGAAGCATGCATTACGGTGACAATGCTACGGGACAAGCACCAACAGACTCACTACCCCCTAGCTTTCAGTAACTACCCCCTAGTTGAGGGTTACTACCCCCTAGTGTTGAGTAACTACCCCCCTAATGTTGAGTTACTACCCCCCCAGCGTTGAGTTACTACCCCCTAGATGTTGAGTAACTAGCCCCTAGTGTTGAGTTACTACCCCCTAGCATTGAGTGACGACCCACTGGAGTTGAGTTACTACCCCCTAGCGTTGAGTGACTACCCACTAGAGTTGAGTTACTACCCCCTAACTTTAAGTAACTACCCCCGAGCGTTGAGTTACTAACCCCTAGAGTTGAGTTACTACCCCCTAGAGTTGAGTTACTACCCCCTAGCGTTGAGTGACTACCCACTAGAGTTGAGTTACTACCCACTAGCGTTGAGTGACTACCCACTAGAGTTGAGTTACTACCCCCTAGCGTTGAGTGACTACCCACTAGAGTTGAGTTACTACCCACTAGCGTTGAGTGACTACCCACTAGAGTTGAGTTACTACCCCCTAACTTTAAGTAACTACCCCCGAGCGTTGAGTTACTAACCCCTAGAGTTGAGTTACTACCCCCTAGAGTTGAGTTACTACCCCTAGTGTTGGGTTACTAACCCCTAGTGTTGAGTAACTACCCACTAGCGTTGAGTTACTATCCCCAGGCGTTGAGTTACTATCCCCTAGCATTGAGTTACTAACCCCTAGAGTTGAGTTACTACCCCCTTGAGTTCAGTTACTGACCCCTAGCATTGAATTACTAGGCCCTAGCATTGAGTAATACGATTCAATACCATTCGATAATAACGAATATCTTCTTATTTGCCATCATATGCAATATTTTCACAGTATCGAAATATGCCCCTCCCCCCCCCCCCCTAATAAGCCAACCCAGTAGTCCAACTCGTGAGCGGAATCAATGTGGTCAGTGCATGGTTGGAGCAAAAACATGGCAGGCCTTTACTTCCTGAACCTGGAGTCAACCACCACTGGTTGTTGCGAAGTTAAAGGGCGTGGCCGCCTTAATGCACAGTTGGGAAAGATGCTGCCTCCACAAAGTTCGTGCCCCCTGGAGCTCCAACTCAAACCAAGCATACCTGACCCAGAACTGACCCTAACTCTGCCTTGCCGAGCCTAAATTACTACCTACCGACCAACGGAAAATACGCGTTTGGAGGTTTGGACATGGGCCTGGATGGTCTTTGCGTTCACCCACCCACCTACTCGACCAGGAAGTAAGTTTCATCATTAATAGGTCGGTTTGCCTAACAGCTTGTGGTGCGGGGCTGCTGCTATAATGGCCGCCCCATGAGTTACCCTGGTGTGGAGCCCTCAGACAGGAGGGGCGGGTGGGGGCTCCGCGCCTGCTGAGTATCAAAGGCTTGAACAGCGGTGGGCCTTTTTATGCAGGAAACACGGTGGAGTGCCGCTAGGTGGGCCGGCTAATCAGGCATGCAGCAAAAGCACACAACCACACAAAGGCCTTCACGCTGGGAGAGGCAGACGTAAGTGTATTTCTGTGTGTGTGTGTGTGCGCGTGCGCACTCGCACGCGCACACATAAATATTCCACAAACGCTGCAATCAAATGCCCTTTTTTCTCCCCCGCCTCACAGACGTACACAAACCCGAAAAACACACACATGGTGCACAGGGTGGGCCCCCGCGACACAAATCGCCAGGAGGCCTCGAGACTGGGCCCAGGCGGACGCTCTCTCCGCACCCGCCCCCCTCACGGCCGCGTCCGCACGGACAGACCTGTTTAGCGCTAATTAACGCTCTATTCTACTCACTATTACTATGCAGATGCATGCGAGGAGCACCCGGCGGTGGAAGCGCTGCTGATGAACAAGAAGGGGGCTGAACGAAAAGGGGACGACTGAGCCGCATGGGAAGCGGCGGCGGCAGCCGCGGTGGTGGCAGCGGTGGCGGCGGCGGCGGCGGCGGCGGCGGCGGCGGCGGGGTGGGGAGGCAGGCCGGGAGAGGGAAGAGACGGGGACCCCGGCTGTCGAAACCGACGGCAACTTACGAGTGGTGGACGCTGCAGTTGTAGAAGACAAAGTCCACGCTGGCGAACCTCTTCCCCGTCTCCTTGGACTTGACGAAGAGCCTGATCACGCGCTGGTCACCTGGAAGCCCGGGGGGGCACAAAAACACCCCCAACAGTCAGTGGCGAAAAAAGGTTGTTTTCGTTTTCTCGAACCCGGATCCTATCCTGCTGATACAGCTGACGCCATTTTTAAGCGGCGTTGAACATTTTTACGACTATGAGAATGGGCTCCCTCATTATTTGAGTTGACATTTCGGCACAGCGCTTCCAGGGGAGGGGGGGGTCGCACATAGATTGTACGGGGTTCTTTGTAAAATAAAAAAAAAATCCACTTAAAAGTCCACTTAATGAGTGTCCCGTTGCCTTTAAAATGGCCCCTGCTCGATGAAATATGGTCCCTTCCCCTTCAGTGCCGACTGAATTAGCTCGTAAAGATGCAAATGCTCGTGTAAAACTGTCTCAAGGCCACGGCCACGGCCATTTACGCAAAGTAGCACGCGGAATGCCGACACCGGCGAGCGATCCTCCAAACTGTAAACGGTAGATCCGCCCCCCCCCCCTTTTTTTTTAAACGAAAACCCAGAAAAATGTTTTGTTTTTTTTACCCCGGTTGTGCGTGATGGGGGCCACCTCTTTGGCCGTGGGAGACAGGCAGAAGATGCGTCCTCCGTAGATCCGCGCCTCCGTCTCCACAAAGTCCTCGAAGGAACAGTTGACCCCGGCGGAGAGACTGGGGACGTTCTGGGCCTGAAGGGCCAGCTGGGAAGATGACAGCGAGGGAAGCGAGGGAGGAGGAGAAAGGTCAGAAGGAAGAGACAACACACATGTATTTTGAGCTTCTGTCCTTCCCTTGATCAGACACCTACAAAAAAAAACAAAAAACAGTTTTTCACTCCTGCGACAGATACATGTACATGGACCTATAAGTAATGGACGGTGTACCTGCACTTGGGACATGGTGACAGAGACGTTGTCGGGATGCACGCTGAGACGGACACACTGCTCCGCCCTGGTGGTGAAGCGCTGGGGCTCCTCCGCCCGCTCACAGGAGTCCTTCCTGGAGCAGCTGGAGGAGACGTAAACCACCACGTCACCCTGGGTCACTCCGGAAATGCCCGATGTTGTACTCTAACTTGTTGTATCTGGTCTTATAGACTTTATTTATTTTTGTAGAATTTATGTCATCAGTTTATGTCGTTTATGCAATATTACATAGTGCAAAAAATCGGTAATTGCAAAGAAAAAATACATTTGGAAATGCATTTGTACATTGCGCCTTCAATAAAAGTCCCCTCTAGATCGTCATTAAATATGACATCAAAAAGAGACAGAGGCAAAAAGAGACTGATAGTTAAACTAAACTACTAAACTAAAACTAAACTCAAATACACCCCTTCCATGGCCCTTAAGTACTCACACGTTGTGGAGGACACACCAGCCGCAGTGAGGGTCTCCGGAGCCCAGGCATTCCCCACAGGACGCGTACTGCTCGCAGCTCTCCACCGGCACCCGGGTCACCTGGGGGTAAAGTGCACGTGGAGCAAAACACACGCACAGAAAAGACACACACAGTTAACAGCAAGTATTGTACACACAAAAATAGGCAGCAAGAAAGCTGGATGTGTACAGGATGTGTAAAGCCCAGGGCAACCACTGAGTAAAACCTCAAATTACGCTATGGATATGCATGAGTACGCATTGCGAATTAGATTAGATGCAACTAAGTGTCACTGCACCGAGTCCACGCACCGAGGCAGCAAAATTCACGTGAAGTGCATAGGTTCTTTTGCACGGGATGACAAGCGTACTGTTTCAACACAGGCATTGCCAGTAGGGGGAGCAGGAGGGACATGGACCCCAAATGTAACTTATTGAACTTTTTTATTTTAGTAGTTTAGCCTCAGGTTAAATTGTGATTTATTTCACAAGGGGCGCATCACGGGTACATGAAAGGCAGGGCACTAGATCATAGAACAACATTTACAACCTGAAAGATGTGCAAATCTGGGCGGTAACACAATTACAGTCACACAACTACAACTACTACTTTTAAACGTCACTTAGAACACACTCAGAGACGAACCCTTGCAGTTTTGGGGTGTTTTGTAACTAGTTCCAACTGCAGTCGTACCTCAGGGACTTCCATCAAAGCGCAGCTATCTCAGCATCGGGAACAGATATTGTTTGAACTCTCAACAAAAGAGCAACATAGACATTGTGGGAGTCGACAGAGTATGGTCTTCTAAATAAAAGTGTACAAATGGTTTAGTCTTCCTAAAGGGAGCCAGAGGAGCCTTGGGGGAATGTGCAAAATATCACAGAATACTAAAGAAACGGGCATAAAAGCAGCTGAAGGAAGTAAAAACCAAACTTAAAATCTGGACCTTGAACCGGACGTGGAAACAAAGGCTGTGGCTCTCCTGAGCCGCTCGGCTGTCGCCCCCGGACCTGAATGACCAGACTCTGGCAGACTCATGGATGCGGAGAAGGTGCGAAAGTAAGTTGCTCCCCTTCCAGCAGCCGGATCGCAAGTAAGTGAACTGGGTTTTTGGAAGAGGAAGGAACAAGCCTGAAATGGAGAAGAAGGATTCCGGAAGGAGCCGGACGACTGGTGGAGTCGTGCCCCGAATATGTTTCCCAAATACTATATATCAGATCACACCTCTTCAGCCCCGTGTTCAGGTATTGTCTTTAAAGCTATCTACAGTTAAGTGGCCAAAAAAACTTTACGGCCAAGTGTCTTTTATACATCGTCTTGGGGAAGGCGAGTTGCCGAGAGAGAGCAGAACCGTCGACGCCGTGGACGACCCGGCGGCAGGAGCCGACCCGACGCCCCCTCGCAGCCCCCCCCAGCGGGAGACGACCGGAGCAGCCCCGCGACCGTCCAAGCCAACTGGCACCGACCGGCCTCCATGTCGGCGAGCCGCGTAGCGGGGCTTCATCAAGAACACCAGCGAGGCTGCCAAGACGTGTCGAATTGTTTTGTTTTTGGTTTGTGACAAGAAAAACTTGGCGAACAGAAGGGGGAAATAACTACAATTACAGTCCAAAGTATTTCCCGCGGCTGGCACTTGATTAGCCAATAAGGCGAGTTCATCAGTCTCTATGCAACAACAATAAATCCCTCTGTCAGGCTGGGCGAATATAGTGACTAATACACCGACCAGATATAAATATATGCTCCTTTATCGCCCTGCGTGTTTATTTGTTTGCTCGGTATTTGGAAAATTCCGGCTTTAATCAGCTCCTCTCACAGAACTTCACTTTAAAATGAAGAGGGGGATTGGGGAAAAGCAAGACAGCGTAACTGCCGTCGCCCTGATTTACAGTGCGGGCGACCGCTTCCCCCGCGACCCCGAAGCGACCGGAGACACGCGACGGCTCGTCTGCTGCCGCCGCAAAAAAAAAAAAAACCTCACGCCAGACCCGTAATTACCCTGGAGAAAAAAAAAATAATATGTCTCTGCGCCGAGACGCCGAAAAAAGTACGTCTTCAGACGGTAATGACCCCGTCGGCATCCAGCGCTTATCGGCACTTGAGATAAACGCTTGATAAACGTCTGAGCGCGGAGAATTATTTCCAGAAAGTCATCATCGTTTTTTCGGGCTAACATCATCCAGAGAGACATTAGGGATCGTCCCCCGCCCCCGCCCCCCTTTCGTCTCCACCAGCCGCGTTGATGGCCTCAGGCACCGAGGACGTCCAAACGCGCCGTCCAATCCTCCCCTCCTCCGCGGTCCTACGGCCGCACGGGCCCCTTCCAGCCGCAGCTCCGCCGCACAAGGAATTATGACCCCCGGTTACTTGTTGCCGAGCATCATCCCGCACCTGCGAGGGATTATCAAGCAGACGCGCCGCTTTGGCAGGGTTTTGAGGACCGCCCCCTTCTGAGGACATTTTCAAACGCCCCCCCTTTGCCGCAGCGGCGCGCCGCTCGGCTCGGCTACGCCGTCGCGTAAATCTCCGCCGCGGTCGGCCCGCATCTGTGTTTTATCGGGAGGGATGGATTTTGACGGACAGCGGTCTGCCTCGGGCGGCCGAGACGTGCACGCACGCACGCACGCACGCACGCACGCACGCACACACACGCACGCACACACACACACACACACACACACACAGACAGACAGACAGACAGACAGACAGACAGACAGACAGACAGACAGACTGACAGACAGACAGACAGACAGACAGACAGACTGACAGACAGACAGACAGACAGACAGACAGACAGACAGACACACACACACACACATACACATACACACACACACACACACACACACACACACACACACACACACACTATGTGGCTCAGGTGAAGGATGGCATCAATAACCATGTAGCGAGAGAGAGAGGGAGAGGGAGAGGGAGAGGGAGAGAGAGAGAGAGAGAGAGAGAGAGAGAGGGAAAGAGAGAGAGAGAGAGAGAGAGAGAGAGAGAGGGAGAGAGAGCATGTGAGGTGGGCTACAGGGGAGAGAGGCAGAATTCTAATGCTCCGGCACTGCGGAGGAACTGAGTTTGGAAGTTTCACCTTCATGCAGCTACTGTACGAACACCGTGGGGAAAACGGTGTTTCAGGACCTGTTTCCTACGGCCGAGCCGGACGCCGTAGTGAAGGGGCCAGTAGCAGTCAAGCCTTCTCAGTGGTCCGTTCGCATCACAGCAAGAAGGTTCTTCTGGGGGCCCTCCTATGTGCAGCCTGCATGTCTCCATGCCCGCGTGGGTTTCCTCCCTCCCCGCCCTACAGTCACGCCTGTTAGGGCTGGACCCTCCTGGAAGCGTTGTGCCGCTGTGCCGTGGCCGCCCACGGCTCCATCTAAGGATGGACGGGTCAACCCACACGCAGAGATCTGCTCTCCCTGCAGGGATCAATAAAGGGGTCTTCAAAAGCAGGTGAGCCTCGTGGTAGAGACTCAGACCGCCGCTGCTACCTACAGTGCCGGGAAGGGGAACCTTCGCCTTTCGGCGTTCACCCCGAAAGCGAGGGCGACCTGCCACCCTGGCTGCTCGCACGGACGGCGGCAGACGTACGTAACGTCGCCAAAAAACGGAATCGACCAAACCGGATACGCGCTGGAAAGAGTGCATATGGCGCCACCACGCGCGAGACTCTCTCTCTCTTCTCTTTTTCTTTTTTTTCCGTCTCGGCGGCGGCTGTGCCACCGTAAGAGACACTTCCGTCGCTGGAAACCAGAGCGGAGCGGCTATAATCAACGGCAGATTTGTGGCGAAAGATAACAGGACCCGCCATCTGATGACAAAGCCGCCATTATGGGCAATATGGGTCATTCCCCGCACTTAGTATCTACAGTGGTGGTATTATGGGCTGTGGGATAGGGTAAATATATATTGTTCTAACATAATGTATATACATAATAGTCTATTCCTTCTATTTATATTTTGTATTCCTACTTTCTACATTACCATTTTTTTTTTCCTCTCATTTTATTCTATTTACTAACTGAATTACATATATCATCGTATGTACAAGTATGTGATAAATAAACATCTTCAATGTCGATAGGGCGGCAGGCTGCACAAAAGTACCCGGGGAGAGGTTTATTCATTGGGGGCGGGTATTATGTATTTCAATGGAACAGTTCAATTATCACCTTAAAAAAATAGATGATCTACCATCGGAAGGCAGATCAGATGGCAGTGGAGCCGTATGGAGGGGAAAGGTTAAAACGATTCCAAGGGCCCCTGGGCCCTCAAAAAATAGTTTATTTTAGTCACTGAAATGGTCATTCAAAGAATTTTTTAAAACCAACGGCTTCTGTTTTTATCTTGTTTTTGGCAAAAAGTAACAATCTGGACAGTCTCTGTATTGCCCCCCCCCCCGCCCCGCTGACATTAAATGGTTCAGTCCAGCCCGGAGGCGAAACGTACGCAGAGGCAGGAGGCAACTGATTGGGGCCCCGGAGAAGGCCCCCGTCACGGGCTGACTGGACTGGACTCCACAGCATTGACAGCAACAACTCAAAATATAGAATCCCTCACGCGACGCCCTCCACCCACAAACCCCTCTGAAGGGGCCCCCGCCTGCCGTGCGAGTTTGTTTTGAAGCGATCGAAGAGGAGTGATCTGTCCGCGGGCGAAGAAAGAAGGAAAAAAAAAAAAAAGAGAGGAGGAAGACAAACGAATGGGGCTGACATCACTGGGGCTATTTTCACATAGATTTTATTTTTTTGCTATTTAAGCTGAAATGTAATCAATACAGGCAGACGTTAAGCATGGTGCTGTATCCATACTAAATCAATTGTCCCTGCCTGTTGGCGGGCTCCCCGGCCCCTCACCCCACCCGATGGAACAGCCCTACTCCCAGCTGAAGAAGGGTAGTCACTTAGCCCACTTTATCAGCCTTGACATAATTGCAGGGGGTCCCTGGGAAGTTTTTAATTTTATTATGAAGAAGGAGAGTGATTAATGCTTTGTTCAATAAAAAATAAAAAATAAAAAACAGAGGAGTCAGAGAGGAGTGCAGTGCTCCAGGAGCTGGAAGACTGAGGGCATGGTAAACCAAGCTGCGGATAGAGACTCACATGGAAGGGATTCAGGGGAAAGATGGCGCTG
The DNA here is from genome assembly GCF_960531495.2 of Zeus faber. NCBI lineage: Eukaryota > Metazoa > Chordata > Actinopteri > Zeiformes > Zeidae > Zeus > Zeus faber. The sequence continues at coordinate 7,027,697 of NC_137194.1, read as the reverse complement.
CGCGTGTGTCAGGGAGTCTCGCATCAAACAGTGAATTAAACTGCATGAACGTTGCACGCACGTCTGCAAACTGTTATACATTTATTCCTATAGCTCACTGTCTGGGACTCTTTAATGCGTTGAATGGGCTGGTTTGGTTCTGGAGAGGTGTGGTTGGGGTGGCCGGGGGTGGGGGGGGCCCAATGTGATATCTTTTCATAGGGCCCAAAATCCCTGGCGGCACCCCTGGACTCTTTGTCCTCTCCATGCACACCCGTGTGTGTGTGTTGGCGTGTGAGTGTGTGTGGGCGTGTGTGTGTTAAGTGAGAGCCGCCTATTCATATTAAATATGGCATTTTCATTCCTGGCCTATTTGCTCCTGCGCCGGGGGGTGGGGGGGGTCTGGGGTCTTGCGGCGGCTGGATAGATGGAGGGATGAGGGAGGGATGGATGGAGGGATGAGGGAGGGATGGATGGAGGGATGAGGGAATGGAGGTAGGGAATAACGCAAATATTAAAAGACAAAAATGGAAAGGGCGGGGAGGTATCTCCCTGAGAGAAAATAATGTTAACATTTCATTCAATTTCGCATCGCAAGTCTTGAAATTGATTGTTAAACGGGGAAAAACACACACACACACACACTCAGACACAGACACACACACACACACACACACACACACACACACACAGACAAACACACACAAATGATATAAATTTGACATCCAGGTTAGATAATTCCACTCTCGTTTCGATAAATGTCCTTACTGGAGAAATGAGAAAATTGGGAGGAGGGGGGCGGGGGTGGGTGGGGGTTATTACAAATAAATACTTGACACAAATGACTCTCTCTCTCGCTCTCATTTGGGATACAATGGGAAAGGCTCTTAATTTGCCCTGCGGAGATTGAGAGGAGATTGGTGGTGGTGGAGGGAGTGGTGGGGTTTTTATATACAATTGAAAGGACGGGTGACACACACACACACACACACACACACGCACACACACACACACACACACACGCACACACACACACACACACACACACACACACACACACACACACACACACACATACACACACACACAAATGTAATTGCGACTGATATTCCATCTCACACAATGAGGTGATGGATGGCCTATCCAGCTACACTAGGCGAAGATAGCATTAGATTCAATAACGCTAAACAAACACAGAGCACAGTGCGTATAGCAGATATATTGAATATTCCATTATATGTGTATATATATATATATATATATATATACGGCTGCCTCACAGCAAGAAGGTCCTGGGTTTGATTCCCGCCTGGGGCACTGTTGGCACCGTGCTCCAGTGGGTTATTTCCCAAATAGGAGCCCTACTGTGTGGAGTTTGCATGTTCTCCCCGTGCTCACATGGGGTTTCCTCCACCTACCATCAGTAAGGACCCCCACCAAAAACATGCACGCATCACCATCTGACCAGCGATGGACACTTGGTACCAGGTCCCCGGGCGCGTCGACAAATGCTGCCCACTGCTCCTGGCTGCCCCCCCGGAGGAAGGACAAACCAGGATGGGTCAAATGCAGAGGCCACATTTCACCGGCCACTGTCCAAAGCGTGTGCATGTGTGTGCATGTGTGTGTGTGTGCATGTGTGTGTGTGTGCATGTGTTGTAGTGTGGTGTGTTGAGTGACAATTAAAGATTCTTCTATATATATATACTGTATATATATCCTTACTGATCAGCCACAACATTAAAACCACTGACAGGTGAAGTGATTTACATTGATCATCTGGTTCCAATGGCACCTGTCAAAAAAATGGAATATTCCATATTCTTTTCCATATCATAGGGGTTGTATTCCTAAAATGTTGCATTTCTGGCTAAAGGTCTCTCTCTCGCTCTCTCTCGCTCCCTCTCACTTCCTCTCTCTCTCTCTCTCTCTCTCTCTCTCTCTCTGTCTCTCATCCAACTATTCTTAAATTTGGCCGGACACGTGGAGAAACTCTGAAAATGAGACCATACATCATCATATCCCAAAAAATACACACAAAAACAACACTCATCTGACACCATTACGGGTGCCATACCTGTTCCAATAACCATTCATCTCCCCCATCCAGCGCCAGGTAAAAGCCACGTCCCGGACCCGGAGAGCCAGACAAAGGCGGGCGGGAGCCAGCGATTGAGAAACGCTAATAGGGACACGACACCGAACAGCCCACCAACAACGGCCGTCGCGCTCCCTCTCTCCGTCACGTCCCCCCGTCCTTTGCTGTCTCCCGCTCGGACACGAAACAGGGACAAAGGAGGCACAACTGCTCGGCGTGTGAATTTACCGCCCCGCTTTGTCCGGGCGCCGACACCCGATACGCGAGTAGACGACTCGGCTGTCACCTCAAGGCGCGGCCTCCCCAAGGCTAACGGCCTCGGTGTAATAACGGTTTTCTTTTATCCCCCGCTCATTGTAACGTGGAAGGAGACATTGTTTGGACTTTAATGTCTTTCAAGCTAAGTATAAAAAAAGCTGCGCCACTCCCACTCACGACCAGGCAACTCCAGCAGCACAAGCGCACTTCTACTTTGAAATTTCCAACGTACACCCAGGTAGGTCTATAACAAGGTATTATGTAACAACCATAATCAGGGCTTGACAGTAACGGTTGCCCAGTTGCCCTCGGCAACCAGATCGAGTCAATTGGCAACCATTTTGTTGCCTCTGGTTGCCCCCTTTGGCAACCACTTTTCAACATATTATTGATGGATGTTATTCACGTGAGCACCGGCTGGCTATCTTTGAAGACAGACAGCATTAATAATGAGCATGGTTCAGACCTGAAGTTTTGTTGCATTTTGTTATACGTTGCCAAAATGTAGTAAATGTAATCGTTATTATGTAATAATAAAAACTTTCCACATTTTGTAATAAAAATATTCAACCCTAAATATATAATAAGTTATGCCAAATTCTGTAATCATTTGTCAAAATGTAATATCAAATACCTTTATTATGGATATAGCACCCGTAGTTCTTATTAACTTGCTGCATTTTGTTATAAAAAGCTTAAATGCGATACATGGGCTTTGGCAAATTTTGTCATTTGACTGTAGCATAACACGGCTGTTATCACCTCAGTCACAACAAAGCGTTTACTAAAGCGTGACACTTGAGTACAGAATGTGTTGAATTAATACATATGCATCATTCAAATGTTGTTATGGCAACCGCAGGTGTTATTACTAACTAATGTAATTACCATGTAATTAGTGTATAATATATAAACTGTATTTTATATATATATATATATATATATAGTTTTTTTTACGGTATATATACAGTATACACTGTATATAATGACGCCATATTCAAACACATACACAGAACAAGACAGAACATGAGCTGTCAACCAGGTGGAATCAAGTCTTCCATGAGCGTAACTAAACTACAGGTCTCCACTGTTCCTCGCGACCATGTTTCCACGCCCGTCTGTCTTCCTGTGGCAAAGCAGTTGGCGTCGCCGTCTCTTCGGGGCATTAAGAATAGAACGATCAAGCTCTCAGAACTATGAAGTACAGAGCGAGCGGCGATCGGGAGGAGTCTCATTCCATCCAGCCTCTCGGCAGCAACACCCCAACACCAGCCACACACAGGTTCAACTCTGCTTTCGACCTGGACGAGGCTCTTATCTGTATGTCGGACTGTCTGCCATAAATCATACATGTCATATTGAAGTAGCGTATCTCAACTAAAAATCAATATATGGAAGCGGAAGGGGAAGTGGAGGGGGTTGACCTTGGGGTCACCGACGTCAGGAATTTTAAGGGCGGCGTGGCTCGCCCTCCGATGCTCGGATCCGATAGATCCGCGGCGGAAATATAAGGAGAGATGTGATCTGAAGGCTCGGCCCGACCAGGGAACTCCTCCTACTGCTGTTTGTGAAAAACAACCCCCAGCTAATGCACTATTAAATGGCTTGACTAGGTGAAATCAGGACCATAAATCCACGTTCCCACGGTATATGACCTAATAAACGGTGGACGGGGACTTTATTCCTCGACCTCACAACCCTGAGTGGTCGGTAAAAGGGATGATTGATCCGTTCATTTTGAGTTTTTAACCTTTTTTTTTACATGATGATTGATGGCGATGGGCGGATTTACACTGCCAGTCCCAGAATTCCATTGGAAACGGCCCCGATCGGTGCGTTCTTGGCGGGGAAAGGCGGACCCCCGCCATCTCGATGATGTCACCGTCGCGCGTTACCGGGGAGGATGAATCACCGGCTTTGATTCGCCAGTTTCATATTCTCTCACCGTCATCTTCAAAAAAAAAAAAAAAAAAAAAAAAGGGATTTGATGTTTTAGCGTCTCTACCGGAGCGGGGGGGGAACGGGAGCGACGGAGAGAGCGTGTGGAGGAACGGATGGAGAGGCGGCGACAGGGGCGTCCATTCGTCTTCCCCGAAATGGACGGAGACAGAGGAGGGAAGGAGCGGGACGGAGACGGAGCGAGCGCTGAATAAATCTGATGCCCTGTTAATCGAAAACCCTCCTCACGGCGAATTAGACAGTTTTATGTTTCTGCGGTGCCCCCGTGCGCGTGGGCGCGTGTGCATGTGTGCACTCCTGTACAGATACGAGCTCCGAAAATCCCGATCCCACAACTTTTAATTATACGCGAGCGCGAATATGAGCAAAAGGTAAATTGTTCTGTCAGGCTGCGAAATGGGCTTTTTGATGTCCGAGGAGCGCCACAACTCTCGCCGCTTGGCGTTTCTATTATCCAATGAGGGGAGACGGATGTGGTGTGTGTGTGTGTGAGTGTGTGTGTGTGTGTGTGTGTGTGTGTGTTGGCGGGGGGAGGGGCTCGGTTAAAGGACAAATAGGGCAATCGTATGTACCGCTCTGTGAAAAGTTTTTTCACTGCAAAAGGGATTCACTGCAACAAAAATGAAACTTCTTCTAACGACGGTAACTGTCGCGGTGCCACAGCGCCATCTGCAGGTGGGGGGCGTCAGCGCTGGCGAGCGGAAGGGGACGCGGCTGCAGGGGATTGCGGAGAACTGAAACGCTGTGGTGTCACCTCTCTCTCTCTCTCTCTCTCTCTCTCTCTCTCTCTTTCTGTCTGTGTCTCTCTGTCTCTCTCTCTTTCTCCATCCCTCCCTCTCCCTCCTCACAGCGAGGTAGACTGTCTCCCACACCAGTACCCACAGCAGTTACATGTTGCTGAAGTTTCATAAGGAACTCTGTTACTTTCATTTATGCATTCGACTTGTTGTGTAGAGGAACCCGGTAAAAATAGATAGATCGAGAAATAGAGTCTCACAGTAATGTACACAATTGCAAAATATATCCACCTATCTACCTACCAACCTACTAACATACTTACCTACATACCTACCTTTCTTTCTACCTACCTAGCTACCTACTTATCTAACTACCTTTCTATCAAACTATCTACCCACCTACATACCTACCTCCCTATAGTACCAATCCTTCTATCTACCTACCTACCTACAGTATCAACCTCTCTACCTATCTAACTACTTATCTGCCTCGCTACCTATCTACATGCTTATCTACCTACCAAACAACCCACCTACCTACCTACCTACCTACCTACCTACCTATCTACCTACTTACCTACCATTCTACCTATCTACCTACTTACCTGCCTGTCTACATACCTACCTACCTACCTACCTACCAACCTACCTACATACCGACCAACCTACCCATCTACTGACCAACCTACCTATCTACCTACCTACAGTGCCTACCTTTCTTTCTACCTACCTACCTACACTTCCATCAACCTACCTACCAACCATACTGTACCTACCTACAACCTATCTACCCTCAGTACCAACCTCTGTACCTTCCTACCCACCTACATGCCTAGCTACCTATCTACATACCTACCTATCTACCAACCTACCTATCTACCTACCGACCTACAGTACCTACTTTTCTTTCTACCCACCTACCTACCTTCTTATCTAACTACCTTTCTATCCACCTATCTACATACTGTACCAACTTTTCTCCATACCTACATACCTACAGTACCTACCTACAACCTACCTATCTGCCGACCCACATACATACCTTCTTATCTAACTACCTTTATATCTACCTATCTAATTACCTACATACCTACCTGCGGTTACAAACAAAACATTTGCATGAGGTGGGTCGGTTTACACCGCATTAAACTTGACGACCTGGCCGGAAAACAAACGCCAAACGTGAGGTGTCACTTCTGGTTAAAATGCCAAAACTCCGCTGGAAAGCGTCTTCCAGACTCAGGTGCCATCTAACATCTACAAACAAACCGTCTTGCGGGCGCGGTGGGGACGGGCGGCGTTGAGCCTATTTGTCAGATGTCAAATTATCAACGACGGAGCGCTCTATCACACTGTAGTCCGTGGGCATATTGTACCTTTCCCAATGCTTCCCGGGGCCTCATTTATTAACAATGTGCACACACAAAAAGATGCCAAACGCTGCTTGAAATCCACTACAAAAGGCATGTGTACGGAAACTATGACCGCTGAATGACACCGTGGAAAGGTTTGGTTGGCGGGGTTAACGGTATTTCTAATGATGGGGAATCTTATTGTAAAAGGCGTTGTGCTAGATGATGGCCTTCCCCTACTGAAATTATAATATTTATGACAGAGAGAGTGAGGGAGGGAGAGAGTGAAGGGCTGAAAATAGAACAAACCACAAAAGACGAAACATGGAAAAACATCCATCAAATGATTTAAATGCCAACAGCCTCTTTTCCTTGATCCGTACAACGAGAATCTCAATATTTCAGCTCCACGGATGGTTTTGCGACAGATGCGAGTCGTGCCGGTCACGATCTCCCTCTCCCACTTTCTCTCCCTCTCTTATCGTCCCTCTCTCTCGCTCTCTCTCTCTCTCTCTAAATCTCTCCCCAGCTCTCTCCCTCGCTTTTATCCTTCCTTTCTCTCTCCCTCTCTCTTCAACTCTCTCCCTCCCCCCTCTCCCTCTCTCTCCCACTCTCTCTCTCCCTCTCACACTCTCCCACTCTCTCTCTTCCACTCTCTCTCCCTCTCTACCATTCTCTCTACCTCTCTCTCTCCCCCTCTCTCTCTCCCCCTCTCCGTCTCTCTCCCTCTCCCTCTCTCTCTCTCTCGTTCTCTCTCATCTTGCCGCTCTCTCTTTCTCGCTCAGCGGCAGCAGAACCAGCGGTGACTTAACGAGGGAACGATAGGACTCACAATCAACTTTAATCACGCAGCGCTGCAAAGCACGGCGTCTTACCTTCACATATACATTTCCGTCTCTTACATTTGGAGCGCAGGACTGTACGTGTGCCGCTGGGTTGCTTCACCCGCTCCCCGTTTTGTCATGAACTCAACGGGCCTCTCCGCGCAATTTGCCACGAAATAAAGACATTTGTCAGAAATGGGCTTACACTGGTAATGTGTAATGACGTGCAGCGGCTGTTTGATTAACGCAGGTTTGATTAGCGCCGGGGCTTTCGTCATCTCACACCAAGAGGCAGCAGCTTCCTCAGTTGTTCTACGTCAATCAATATTAATGACGGGAGGGAGGGTCCTTGTTTGTGTCGTAGATTGTGTAGGTTAACGTGGTAGGAGAGAAAAATATGAACGCTTGATGTGGATTAGTTATTGATTCATGAAGAACAATGTGTGGATGGATGGATGGATGGATGGATGGATGGATGGATGGATGGCAGATAGACCGACAAATAGGATTATTGCCACATTCAGATCATTTGGACGATAAGGCAGAAGGTTTGGGAGAAAGACACTACTCCACTACTACCAATTATAATTTCCTACCTCCTTCACGAGTGACAACTCTCTCTGTTCATCTCCTCTCCCCCTCTCTCCCCCTGTCTCTCCCCCTCTCTCTCTCTCTCCCTCCCTCCCTCCCTCCCTGTATCACTCTTCCTTTTTCTTGCTGTATTCTGTGAATTTGGCCGTTGCGATGGCTCCGCGACTGAAAACACAAAAACCGCTTCGGATCCCTGAGCCAGAGAGCGAATAGTCATTGAGATGGATGGAAACACAGCGAGGGCGACTGGGTAAAGAGGCATGAATGGGTTCCGCTGCACCAAAATTTGCAGAGACGCCGCGTCCCTTTAATCCGGTATCAGAAAGCTCCCACACGAAAACAGGAAGGTTTTTACATTTTCTTCTGAGAATCAGACGAGACGACTAATAATCAAAAAAAAAACATGAATTAATACAAATTGGTTTGTATCTTAATCACATTTGTCTTTGGGAAGGAGCCATATTGCGGAATGAGTGCCCCGCTAAGTGCAGCGTTGGAGGGGCCCCGGACCCAGCCTCCTTTATTAGCGACGGGGAAGACGACGAGGATTAAAAGGACTCCTCAAGGACTCCCGAATAACATCCCGCGCACATCTCTCATGCACGGGACATCTCCGCCGCTCCTTAATGCTTTATAAATATTGAAGCCCGGGTTTTTAATCATTTAAAATAAAGGAGACGACTTTTCTGGTTCCGATGCCAGCGGCCCCTTAATGTAGACGAGAGGAGTTGAAAAGGTGGAACATCCGTAGGAGCCCTTTCAAATATAAAGTAATAAGTTCCAGCGGAGCAGGGCTTACAGCGCCCCCCTGCCGTCACTCCAAAAATACAAGGTGAACGACTTCCGTCCAAAATTGGAGTCAAGCAAGTTGTTTGCATGGTCAGTTTGGTGGCCGCCAATCGCGGCTATGGAGTACAGCTGTTGGCCAACTCGGTTCAGGTTGGAGGCTCCTGCATTCTCTTTGCTGATGGATGCGATGCTTTCTCCCGTGGGACGCTCAGCCTAACTTTACTGCTTTTGAATCCTGGCTCAACGGAATTCAACCGTTCGTCCGCGTGATTTTTTTTTTTCTTTTGTATTTGTGTTTCCGAGTGTGTAGGTAACCACTGCATTGAGTCCCATTGAGTTTCCAGCTGCGTTTGAGGCCCAACCGCCCAAGAGGGTGCGGGGGCCTGTTTCAAATGGCACTTCAACGTCTTTGTCTGTTCGGAGCGTTTTATTTCCATGCTTTTACTCGTCTTTGCTTTTATATAATGTATTTAAGGCTTTATGTAAAGCACTTTGAAATGCCCTTGTGTATGAAATGTCCTATACCAATAAAGTGGCCTCGCCTTGACGCTTGTTTCCGACTATCAGCTAAATTCCTCGGATATGAATGAGAACATTTATTTTCTGAGCTATACTCTGCGGCGCTCTTCGCCGCACGCATCACAGCCCGGGAACAGACTGGATTCCTGTGTGTGTGTGTGTGTGTGTCTGTGTGTGTGTGTAGGGTATAGATGTCCCCTCAGTACAGTATATCCGGCATCTCATCCCGGGCTGCTTCCCTTGATCGAACGGGGCCTTATTTCCCCTGTCAAATCGACGCAGACACTGTCCATTTGTATCAATTACACTTCCTCCTCTCTCTCTCTCTCTCTCCCCCTCTCCCTCAGACACATGGAAGTCGATTACGTCTAATCGCTGGTAAATTACACAGCAGCTGGACGGCGGCGGCCCAGTCTACGTAGCGGGAGAAGTCTCATTGAAGGTTATCACATCTCAGTCATTAGTCATTACGAGATAAGAGAGTCGCGGAGGGGAAAAGAGGGTGAGAGAGAGTGGGCGAGAGAGAGAGAGAGAGAGAGAGAGAAAAAGGGGGATGGAATCTATAGCGCGCTCGGTACAGTAAAGCGTCCGACTGATATCAACGGTGCTCCTCCTGCTGAGGACACTGCTAAGTGGGCAAGTTTGGATAAACATTGGAAGTTGCTGAGCGACGAAAAAAATGATACAAGCTTCCACTTGACGGACTGATCGTCAACCAAACGGACGACGAGTGGGACAAATTTCACACTTGCAGCTGATGACGTATTCGCACATGAACACAAACAGCGTGGCCGTTTTCGCCCCGACACCACGCCGGGCCACGCCAAGCCCAGCCGGTCGGCCATCTTTGGCATTATGGATTTTGCCGTCCGCTCATGAAGGCTGTCAGGCTTTGTGCCATGTGCACTACAGTATCCTGAAACTGCGTCCTATATGTAGGACGGGTTGACATTCGTAACATCAGTGACCCAGTGCGATGGTCCGCGTGTGTGATGTTTTATGTTCTTTTACATCTTTCTTGTCCCAGTTTTGGGACACACAGTTTATGTTTATATGAATATTAATATACATGCATGCATATCGTTTACGTATGATGCAAGGTTCTCTTCTGTGTCTTGCTTACTCCTACCCATGATCTCCTTTCTCTGTGTTTAAAGGGCAACCTCCGGCCAGTTTAAAGCCACGCTTTCCCCCTCGGGTTTCCTCCAAATGGATATTGGTGGCGTGACCGTTAATTGAATGTCACGTGCGTGTGACACCCTGGCAACCAGTGACAAAAGGAGCAGATCCTCACTGGTAGCACCAATGACGTCGGAGCGAAAGTGAGCAGAGTGACTCCTAAAACCGTGATTGTGGAGAGGAGGATTTGCCAGTCCAGGAATTCATTACGTCCTTCCCTATTTCACGGTTTGATTCAACGCGAGAGGGCTTGCCAGCCTGAACAGTCATAATAATGGATAATAATCAGCGGCGGCCGGTGGCGAAATTGGATGGGAGGGGTGAATAAAAGTGTAAAACCTGTCAATAACTGACCCTGCAGAATACACAACAATCACAGGTAGCACTGAGACTGTAGAGCTGAGACTGAGACCTTACAATATATTATGGGATTCACTGGCCCTGCAACCGCTCATTTTCAATGGGACTTCTGCAAAGCGGGGCCCCGTCAAAAATCTTGAATGCGGAAGTGATCTTTTCTATCTTCTGTAATTATCTTATTTTTGCCGTTTACACACGACTGAGATATTGCGCCATCGCAGCGGGTCATCACAAATATGTCTGAGGGTCCTTCAGGGTAGTTTGTGTTGCAAAATGCGCCGCACTTTTTGGACTATTCCGGTTAGAGTAGCACTTTGCCAACGGCGGGTGCAATTCTGACGGGACCCCGCAGTGCAGAGGTCCCCATTAAGAGGAGCGGTGGGGCCGTTACGGGACGAGGGACTCACCAACATTTAAATTGATCATTTTCAAGGTAGTTATTGACCTGGAATAACAGGACGTATGTGCTCTCCAAGGGAACTTACACTCTTAAGAACATAGAATAGGGTTTAGCCGTGTTAGCTCATTTAAACCCGCCGCTCCCATTACAATAAATAAGGTCCCTTTCCGACGAGTGCAATCTCAACAAAAGCGTCACAATTTTTGCTGATAATGTCAACCATTTGTCAGAAATGGTACTGAATCCATGTAACGCAGCAGTATGTAATGTAATGGAAAGACTTAGTATCTCAAAAAGGCAAAAAAACAAAACAGCGCATTGCCAACCCGCTCAGCCACAGAAGTCTTTCCGTATTTAAAGATCTAGCGTCTCGGACGTCGCAAAACTGTTCTTACCTGTGTGTCGGTGAGCGCGTACAGGTGCTGGTGGTCGGGACTGAAGAGCAGATCTCTCAGAATGGGATTCCCGTCGCTCACCACCACGTTCTCATAGAGCAAGGCAGGCTGGGCGATGGAGTTGACCAGGATCTGAGGAGACAGGAGGGCAGAGCGGAGCCGGAGATTACCTCTGAACTGCAGCGGAGGCTTCCGTAACCTTGGCCGCCAGAGAGCGAGCGGAAACTTTGAGCGGCAAAGTTTTTGTTCTCGCCTTCCCTTCCGTAACCTGGGAAGCCTTAAGAGCCAATTCTAACAACACAAAGAAGCCGTCTAGCACTCGGTGTGTTTGTTGGTCTCTCTCATCCCTCTTTCTTCTCCCTGAGGTCCGGCCGACCCCTCGCCTGGACACAAAACCTGGAAGGCGCCGTCAAAGGCATCCCTTAATCCCTCCCCCCTCCCCCAGCCCCCCGGACATAAAGGTTGGCTAAAGAATAAAAGAAGCCGTCACAGAAAGGTGCTTGTCTCCGGTTCAAAGGAGGAGCGGAGCTTTTCCTCGGAATGTCAAAGAAACCACCTTTGACGGACCGCGGTGGAGCGTTAAGCCAGGTCTGCAGTGGCAACTGGCGAGATAGCGCAGTTTAGAAATAAAGTGTACCGTAAAAAAAATATATATATATATTAACCTTTCAGGAGGAACCTTGATGAAAATGATAAGTCTATAAGTACGTCATCATCTTCATTGGTGCAGAGTGTGAGAGTGACCTTTGTGACCACTTCCATCCCCACAGGCAAGAACCCTGAACCTTATCGGTCCCTAAAACAGTTTGTTGACGGTTGTTTGCGGAGGCCGTGTCGTTCATGGGAAGGTTACGCAAAGCGTGGGATTTCGCCCCATCCGTTGCTGTGTTACGGGTTCTGGATTTCCATTTTCTTTTATGAAACAAAAATTAGTGAGGGGAAACTACACCGCGTTCCAAATTATTATGCAAATGATATTTTTCTCTGATTTTCCTAAATAGTCGATGCAAATGACAGTCAGTATAATTTTCAAGTCGTCAACCGTTAGGGTATAATTCGAATGTTATTGAACAAACCTCCCAATGATAAAAGTATTTTTTTCAAAAATAAAAACTCTAAACGCACTGTTCCAAATTATTATGCACAACAGAGTTTCAAAACATTTTATAGGTCGTAAAGAACTGAAAATGGTCATTTGTTGAATGTGCAGCATTAGCAGGTCATATTTACTGAAATCTAAAGCTATTTCAATCAAAAACATCTTAACAGGCCAAGTTACATGTTAACAAAGGAGCCTTCTTTCATATCACCTTCACAATTCTTGCCTCCTTTGAACTTGTGAGCTTTTGAGTTTCTGCTTGAATTTCTTTGCAGGATGTCAGAACAGCCTCCCAGAGCTGCTGTTTTGAACTGCCTCCACCCTCATAGATCTTTTGCTTGAGGATGCTCCAACGGTTCTCAATAGGGTGGAGGTCAGGGGAGGATGGGGGCCACACCATGAGTTTCTCTCCTTTTATGGCCATAGCAGCCAATGACACAGAGGTTTTCTTTGCAGCATGAGATGGTGCATTGTCAGGCATGAAGACGGTTTTGCTACGGACGGCACGGTTCTTCTTTTTGTACCATGGAAGAAAGTGCTCAGTCACAAACTCTATATACTTTGCAGAGGTCGATTCCACAGCTTCAGGGGCCCACCAGCTCTCTCCCCATGATTACCGCCCAAAACATGACTCCACCACCTCCTTGCTGACATCGCAGCCTTGTTGCGACGTGGAGGCCATCCACCAACTGTCCACTACTCCATCCATCTGCACCATCCAGGGTTGCACGGCACTCATCAGTAAACAAGGCTGTTTGAAATGAGCCTTCATGTATTTCTGGGCCCCCTGCAACCGTTTCTGCATTGGTTAGGGGGGGCCCAATAGTAGCTTTATGCACAACTGCAAGCCTCTGGAGGATCCTACACCTTGAGGTTGGCTGGACTCCAGAGGCACCAGCAGCTTCAAATACCTGTTTGCTGCTTTGTAACAGCATTTTAGCGGCTGCTCTCTTAATTCCCTGAATTTGTCTGGCAGAAACCTTCCTCGTTAACCCGTCTGTGCTCTGAATCAGCCACAAATCTCTTCACAGTACGATGATCACGCTTAAGTTTTTGTGAAATATCTAATGTTTTCATACCTTGTCCAAGGCGTTGCACTATTTGAGGCTTTTCGGCAGCAGAGATCCTTTTTCTTTCCCATGCTGCTTGAAACCTGTGGCTGCTTAATAATGTGGAACGTCCTTCTGAAGTAGTTTTCCTTGAATCGGGCTCACCTGGCAAACTAATTATCACAGGCGTCTGAGATTGATTTCAGTGATCCAAAGAGCCCTGAGACACAATACCATCCATGAGTTTAATTGAAAAACAAAAAATTAAATGTTTATAACGCTTAAATCCAATATGCATAATAATTTGGAACGTGGTGTAGTGATAGCAGCGAGCAGCGACCAGTTTTGCGTGGATTACGTTTCACCAATCAGTATTGGTTTGCACGCCGCGATAGTTCCTGAAAAGCACCACCGTGCAGGCGGAGACTGTTCTGGGACCAGGAATTATCCAAGTGGAACCAATTTCAGAAAAGGCCTACATTTTTTAAGTATCGGGAACTAAGTTTCTGGTTCCTGCGGTTAAAAAAAAAAAAAAAAAAAAAAAAACCCTTCCAGGCACTAAAACAAACACCATGCAACAAGAGAAGCACGACCGAAATTGCACCGACAAACAGTTTAAAATCGCTTGGAAAACAAGCCATGCAGGCACTTTATTAGGAGTCATAAAAGAAGTGGCGGAGTGGAGCCAGTCACTCCCCGCCCCACTGCTCGTGGCAGAGGGCATCTGGAGTTGGCTTCAGGTCAGTTGGCACACAGGAAGCCCCGCCCCCACACGGGGGTCGGCGGTGTCTCGTACTCCAGTCTGCTGGCCTGCAGGTATCTGCCCTACTTGGCCGACCCCTGCGCTCCGGAGCCGCCGCGCAGCTACTAAAACGTTGCCTCCGGTATGCCGTGGCAGCGAGGCCTTAAATGAATTAATTTATAATTTCCCACTTCTTCCACTTGTTTCAGTCTTTTGCATAGGCCACACGTGCAGCGCACATCAGCTCAAAGCCTGGTGTATGCTGGGGGGGTCATAATGTTAGCCTCTTGGGGACCATCCACATTCTTTTGAGTGCTGCAGTGGATCTTCAGGGTCTCAAGTTGTTCAAGTTAAGTGTGAAACCCAATGGATCAAGTGGGAAAGGGATGTCTAGACGTCCGTCCAAAACTCCAGAAGTCTGCAGGCCTCCGCCGCCGAGCTCCCTGGTTTCCTGTCCGTCCCCAGCGACGGCACAGTCCATATGATGAACAGGCTGCGAGGAATATGAAATTGTATCGCCATTGAGATAAGATAAGATAAGATAAACCCTTATTAGTCCCACAACGGGGAAGTTTGCACAGTTACAGCAGCAAGAAGTAAAAGCAGAAAATAGAGAGAATCAATAAAGAGTTGTAGTAACTAAAAGTAAGTAAGAATCAAGGTAAGCACTATACGCAGAATAAAATATATAGAAAATATATACCCAAGTAGAAACAACATAAATAGGAATCAAAGTAATAAAGAGCATTGCACATATTTAGACCAATTGCACATCAGGGACTGTACTTTTCTTCTATTATTGTTGGATTCGATAATTCTTTCGATTTGATTATTCTTCTATGTTTACTAGTTGTTGGTTAATCGGAGGCTTTAAGGCACTTAAAGTGGATTCTCGTCGTCCGACGTTTCCACGGCTGCACTAGAGGCCGTAACGTTGGAGCGGCGAGGGAGGGCTTACAATCATGAATCAACCACAGGCCATCCATCCCCGGTTCATGCATTTGGAGCTGACGCATCCCCACAAAGACACATAAAAGTTGTTCCACGCTGAAGTGTACTTAAAAATCACCCAATCATTGGAGTCATAAAAAAGCAGAATGTTTTCTTTTTTTTTTTTTTTTTTAATCCAGTTCACAAGCCGGTAATAAAACATGATGCGTGTTGCTTGGCTGCTTCCTGATGCCCAGAGAAAAACCCGCCGCCTGCAGAAAATCTAAGAACAACACGTCAAGGCGTTTCAACTTTGGGAATTACGTGCGGCGCGCGTCAAATTCACTTTTAGCGCGCGCCGCCCCTTAGACTGCTCTTGAGCCCAAAAGCCGCCTGTTGGAAGGATCCCGACGGAGCCGACAGAAGCCACAGTCGCCCCAAGCACAACCAGCCCAGAATATTGCAACCGGCCTTAAAACCGAACGCATAAGCAAAGTTTACAACGTCGGCGTCGCCGCATTCACTGTGAAAAAATCTTTTTTACGTGATTGAATTTGCAGTTTTTTCAATTTGCGAACACCTATAAAGTACCTTCTCAGCTTTCCCTTCCTTCATTTAAAATGGAAGACGTCCAGCCGAGGAAAGCTTCCGCCGTCGCGCTGTAAAAAACGGGAGGAGACGCCGGGGGGGGGGTGGGGGGGGGGGGGGTCGCTCTCCGGGGCGAGCCGCTAGAG